>NW_026061891.1:1502500-1791060 GCF_023897955.1 Schistocerca gregaria | reverse complement strand
ACACACGCGAGACAGATACTTCTGACAGTGAAGGACAGTCCATCCTTATCCTGCACTTTTTCTTGATGGACATCCACTACAGGTAGTCAAAACGTATCACTTTTGGGGACACTTTTTGACTTCCAGCTAACGTGGCTCCCCCACATTCATCAGCTTAAGAGAAGGATGTAGGTTGCAGTAGGTACTGGGAGATGAAGCAGCTTGCACAGGATAGAGTAGCATGGAGAGCTGCATCAAACCAGTCTCAGGACTGAAGACAACAACAACAACAACAAGAGAAAGTGCTGGTGGCATCTTAATGCCCTCCGCTGCCTGAGAAACACCACTTGGCATCAGATTGCTCTACGTTCCTGTGGCTCTACAAAGCCCTAGTTCAGCCATGACTTGACTATGGGAGTGTAGTGTACGGTTCGTCAGCGCCCTTGGCATTGAAGTTGCTCGATCCTTCGCACCACTGCTGGGTTCATGTAGCGACAGGCACTTTTCGAACAAATCCAGAGGCCAGTCTACTAGTGGAGGCTAAAGTCCCTGCATCGCACGTCAGGCGCCGCCAACTATGCAGCGCACGTCTATAGTTCACCTCAGCATCCGAATTACCATCTTTTATTCCCGAACGCGGTGGTTCCTCTCCCGGAATGGCAACCTCAGTCAAGGATCTCCCTATTGTCTGAACTCGAGTCCTTTCCTTTACAGCATCTCGTGCAGGTCCATAAACAATTGGGCTTGGCTGGAACTACGGCTGAACCTATCGCGTTTCCATAAGGACTCCGTCCCTCCTGACGGCTTGCTGGTTGATGGTCACACTGGCTTTGCCTGTGCTCACTCGGCACATATCAAACAGCGCTCCTTGCCGGATGGCTGCAGTGTCATCACTGCTGAGCTGGTGGCCATCTCTCGTGCCCTGTCCTGGTGTGTCCTACCTGGTCTGTAGTGATTCGTTGAGTGGTTTACAGGTCATCGATCAGTACTACCCACCCCATCCTCTGGTAGCAACTATCCAGGAGTCAGTTTGTGCCCTCGAACGGTCTGGTCATTCGGTGGTATTTGTATGGACCCCGGGGCACGTCGGAATTCCAGGAAATGAGCTTGTTGGCAGGTTGGCCAAACAGGCCACTCGTAAGCCACTTCTGGAGATCGGTATACTCAAACCTGACATCCGATCGATTTTACGCGGCAAAGTTTTCGGGATTTGGGATGCTGAATGGCGCAACGTAGTTATGCCCAGTAAACTCTGCGCCATCGAGGAGAGCACACAAGAGTGGAAGTCTTCTCTGCGGGCTTCTCGCAGGGACTCTGTGGTCCTCTGCCACCTTCACATTGGCCACACTTGGCTGATGCTTGGTTATCTTTTCTGGCGTGAGGCCCCACCATGTTGTCGCTGTGGTTCCCGTCTGATAGTGGTCCACATTTTGTTGGACTGACCACATGTAGCCATTCTGTGGCAGAATTTTAATCTTCCTGTCGCACTTCCTTCGATTTTAGGAGTCGATGCTGCCGTGGCTAACTTGGTTTTATGTTTTGTGCGTGGATGCCGGTTTTTATTCTTCGGTTTAAGTTTTGGTTCTTGTCTCTTGCCTCCCAGTGTTCTCTACCCTATTAGTTTTAGGTTAGAGATTTTAATGTGTTGCAGAGTGGCTGGCTCATCCTTTTTTGTCCTCGTGATTGGCCAGTCCAGGACATCTGCTCTCCTGTTTTAAGCTCTTCTGCCTGTTTCTTGCGTGTCTGTGCTTTTCTTGTCTTCTGTTGACCCCAGTGTGTTCAGCATCGTGTTTGGTTTTTTTATTCATCCATCTAGAATTCCTGTTGTGTGTACTGTTTGTTTTCCGTTTTATCCCACGGACTTGGTTCAGTGGAACAAGGGACTGATGACCACGCAGTTTGGTACCTTTAAAAATCAAACCAACCTACCTCCACTTTTCGTCCAAATTCTTCTTGTCTGCTTCGAACATCCTGAGGCAGGATTCTCGCTGCAGGCAAAATGATGAACAGACGGGTGTGCGTGATGTAAAAATATAAATACACTTAGCCTTCCTGATAACTTTTACAACAGTTTTTAATATAAGGTTGGAATACACATTTTTAAACAATGGTCACAGAACATCATGGCTGTCGACCAGTTTCTCGCCTATGCACTGTGTCCACGAGAATAATCTGATTTGATCCAGATGTATAAGGCTTTTGAAGATTTAGTCTGGGTTCGACAATTTAAGTGATGGCAGGCCTACCCCAGCGATATGTCAATTAGTTATGCAAGAATGGCACTTGGGTAAGTGTAATCCACAACAATATATGAATCATATATCTAAAAACAAAGATGATGTAACTTACCAAATGAAAGTGTTGGTATGTTGATAGAGGCACTAACAAACAGAAACACACACACAAAATTCAAGCTTTCGCAACCCATGGTTGCTTCATCAGGAAAGAGGGAAGGAGAGGGAAAGACAAAAGGATGTGGGTTTTAAGGGAGAGGGTAAGGAGTCATTCCAATCCCAGGAGCGGAAACACTTACCTTAGGGGAAAAAAGGCACAGGTATATACGCGCACGCGCACATGCGCGCGTCCGCACACACACACACACACACACACACACACACACACACACACACACACACACACACACACACATACACATCCATCTGCACATAGGACACAGGCAGACAGAATAATAATCCAACTGACTGTTAAAACTATAACCAACTGTCACAATTGTTATCATTTCATACTGGTTTCATTGAAAAGAATGAATAAATAGTCTGATCAACTGAATGATTGTTTTCATTCAATTATTTTCATTCAATTACTCAGACAGACTGGTTTCACTCAAAACTGGATCGATTGTTTTCATTCAGTTGCTCTCACAGACTAGTTTCACTCAAAAGAATGAGTGAATAGTTCAACTGATACATAAAACTACAACCGAATGAGTCAATTGTTTTCCAACAACCGAATGAATTGATTGTTTTCATTTAGTTGTTTCCATCACTGCACCTTAATATGTTACATTCATATTTATATGCCATATAGATTTTTTAAAAAAAATGTGTAGCCCCTGTCTGCCTGAACTTTTACTAGAGTAATGTGTTCATTAGAGTAAAATGTAAAAATCTGAAGTAAATTGGTCAAAAACTTTTCGAGGTTTTTGTTAACTTTAAACTAAGACTTGTATGTATGTAGTAGTATAGATGAGCAAGCACAGCTTACTGCCTAAAGCTTGCTCATTAGAAGTGGTGTCTTGACACCGTCTTTGGTTTCAACACACCACATAAAAGTATAGCTTGGCACATTCCATGTCCCTGAAAGCTCTCCTTCACGATGGAATATACAAGAAAGATGTGTGACTGAGTGAAGTAGATATACTGCCAAATTTGTGATCTGTATGACACAAATGCTATCATTATGAAGTAGGATTTTAACTGCCTAGCAACTTAATATAAATACTGGAGTTATGCAGCATTTACATCCCTAAATCCAGATATTCTGATAAATTGTAGGAGAGGCTTTTACGTTATTTGTGAATATGTAGGGATTTTCAGTTTCTTGCATCAAGTCCACTGGCAACCTTTGTGCCAAGAGTATAAAATTCCATTGCAAATGCATAGGTATGCATAGTATGTGTCAAAATTATGTTTACACCTAGTGTTGTTGTTGTGAATTGCATAGTTCATCCTCAGTTTAGTTTTGTCATTAATCAGAAATTCCAATAAGGTGTTTAGGTATTGGCATATATTTGTAAGTATTCCTAGGTCCCGAAAGAGGCTTCTGCAAGATGGTCTGTTATCAACTTTACACAATATTCTTACGGCATTCTCTGTGGAATTACCATTTTTTTGACTTCAGCTGTATCGCCTCAAAAGATTATGCCACAGTGGAGAACTGAGTAAAAGTGTGCAAAACATGCCAGTAGTCCTGTCTGCAGGACACGGAGAGAGACCTCTGAGTGCAACGCTGACAGAAATGAGCCTGTTTGTTAATTTATTTTTGTGGTGCATCATTCATTACATTACTGCTGCTGTTCAATTACTTTTGCATATATATGATTTCTGGTTAGAGTTTTCATATTATTTGTTATATGACAGCTGATTCGCAGGCAACACTGTTCCACAAAATTAGTAGAATAATGCTACTCTGGTGAATCGTATATCTTCAGTGCATTATTTTTCTTTCATAATTAGACATTGCTCAAGTTTCTACATTCATATGACTAGTCTGAGTCTCTCAAGCAAGCTGAAATAACTTTTTGACTCTTTTTCTTGTCTAATATGCAGCCCACTTAACAAGTGCTAAATTAATGACTGTGCTTTTCCGTATTCAGTACATTACCATTTTAAATGTTGTGTGCTACTTCGTACACAACTGTAAGGAAAGGAAAGCTCGACAGAACCAGAAACTATTAGCCAACAACTTGACACTTTAAACATAAGATTTACTTAACTTACATTTTCCAAGTGTGTCAAGGCCCATTACAAATAATGCAGCAAGAAATAGAGTTCAACTCTCATTTCCAACAAGAATGAGACCCTATAGTAAAGCACGAATGGTGTTAAGCCACAGCTAGGTGGTGTTAGCGCAACTTCACATAGCGAAGCGGCTCAGAGTGCAAGTGGGCTGTAGAGCAGCTGCCGGCCATCCTGTATTTTGGTGGCAGAGGCCACTCGTAACCAGAGCCAGTGGAGATGTGTCCAGTGGGTGTGCAACATTAGGTCCAATGGATCCTCCATGACCAGTTTCAGCATCTATTGGAAACTTGCAATTCCATTGCCAATTTAAGATGCGGGTAGGGTGGTGTTGAAACATGATACCACATTCCTCCTCTCCACATCCTCCCTGCACATATCCCCCCTCCACATCCCTCCCCCCCCACATCCCTCCCCCTCCATATCCTTCTCCCCCCACCCCCCACATCCCTCCTTCCCACATCCCTTCCCCCACAAACCTCCTACCTCCTCACTGTGGTCATGCGGTGTAGATGAATGAACAGTGATGGAGATGGGAGGATTGGATGCAGGTGGCAATGAGGAGACAGGAACTGAAACTGAGGTGATACCGAGCCTGAACCTGCCTAGGAACACCAGCCGATAAACTGGGCAGAGGCACACACCCAACATCCAGAGGTGGAGCAGCAAAGGAAGACGGAGGCATCTCGATGACTGCACAGGGTCTTCATACTCCATTGGCTCCGCTGCTGGCACGGAGCCCACAGGAGGAACAGGCAGTGATGACTGCTGTGGCCAGCTAGGCACAGAATCTGAAGGCACAGACAGCATCTGCAGCAGCATCACATAATTCACACGGGCAAATTCTATTTTGATCGTGTCTCGGCAATCCTCTCAGTCCCTACCATAGAAACGTAGAATGTCGTAAGAAAATGTGGAATGCTGCCGTGCTCTCAGTGCCTCTCTCCACCGTACAATCAGTAAAAGACCAAATTTTTAGTGTGATTCTTTCCCCTCTGGGTGGAGCGAGTGCCGCCTGGTGAGGCAGGTGCAGCAACTGAAGTGAGGTACGGTGGCACACTCTGTGTAACACCACCGTAGCCAGTGGTCCGTTACGTGGCTGGGAGTCATTGGAAGACGAGAAGAGCAACAGAGCTTGATCTCAAGTGTGGGAGGCATCGAGTTTGTCCGTCTGTTGCTTAAAGTTCAGCTTCGCTGTTAGATTGTGGGTGGAACGATTGATATACCTTGTGGGGACAGCTGAAAATGTGGTTCCCGACCGGGACTCGAACCCAGTATCTCCTGCTTACAGGGCAGACGCTCTATCGAGCCACCGAGGACACAGCTGAATAGTGCAACTGCAGGGACCTATCTATTGCACGCTCCTCGTGAGACCCACATTCCCAACTGTCCACAATCTATATACGTAATGTACCTAATAGATATTTGCCCATCCACTCATTACGAACTCTTACAGGAATTGTCACCTTAGTGTGTGCAAGTAATGACTGAATGGGCAAATATCCATTAGGTACACTTACGTATGTAGATTGTGGTCAGTTGGGAATGTGGGTCTCACGAGGAGCCTGCAATGGATAAGTCCCTGCAGTCGCGCTATTCACCTGTGTTCTCAGTGGCTCAGATGGATAGTGTGTCTGCCCTGTAAGCAGGAGATCCCGGGTTCGAGTCCCCGTCGGAGCATACATTTTCAGCTGTCCCCATCGAGGTATATCGACAACACCTGTCGACAGCTGAGGGTTTCGAGTAATTATCATTTACTCTAGAGAAGCTGTACAGTCATCAATGGTATCTGTTCTTTTGAGAATAGTTACTATCTTCATATATAATGTAAAACTGTTTAGGCTCAGCAGTGACAAATTGAGGTCCATTGTCAGTCATAACCACTTCAGGCAAACCCTTGAGGCAAAACATCGATGACAAAGCCTGGATTGTGGAATGAGTCATAATACAGTGCATAGGAACCACAAAGGGAAATTTGCTGAAAGCGTCAATTAGGATGAGCCGACATGTATTCCAGTAAGTACCTGTGAAATGCAAGTGCAATCATTGTCAAGCTGGTTGAGGTTTGGGCCATGCAAAGAACTGCTGAGACGGGGCTCACTGATGTTCATCACAGGCTTGTCACTGAGAAATCACCTGTCCAGTTTTCACATCCACACAGTGCCAAGTGCAGTTATGTCATGCCAGTTGCTTGGTGTGAACGACACCCTACCGACATTGTAGTAGCAAGTGAAGCACATCAGGCTGGAGAACCTGGTGTACCAAAGATGCGGCTGCTCATTATTGGTTCAAAGAAAATGACACCCTGGAGAACTGAAAGGGCATGCCGGCTAGCAAAATATTGGCAAACCACGGAGCTACGAGTCTGTCTCGCTGAACACAGCCAACCAGTGTGGGTGAAGTGCAACAGAATCTGCAAATCAGGATCTGCTGCTGTGGCCTGGGCAATTTCACAGTGATTAAGAAGAAAGCTATGCAGAACGTCTGTGTCTTGTGCATTGGTGTAGCAGCAAGAAGCAGAAGCCTCGAACGTGGTTCTTGGACGTCAGGGAAGTAAGAAAGAGCATTGGCATTCTTAGAAGTGGGCCGACACACAATCTCATATTTTAACTGAACAAAAGAGGGGCGTACCATAGCAGTTTCTTTGCTGTGTGAGTTGGGACTAACTGAGAAACGCTAAACAAAGATTGTAGAGGTTTATGGTCAATCACCAAGTAAACTTTTCTGCCAAAAAGATACTGGTGAAACTTTGTGACACCATAGACAATTGTGAGAGCCTCTTTTTCAGTTTGCGATTAATTACATTGAGCTTTGTACGACAACTTAGAAGCAGAGGCAATCGGCCTGTCAACAGCATCAAATTTAAGTGACAAACTGCACTGATGTTATAAGAGATAAGAGGAAGCATCTGCAGCAAAGACCAGAAGTTCAGCTGGATCACAGTGAGCAAAGCATCGATCACTAAGCAAACTGTCCTTCGACTTCTGAAAAGCAGACTGGCTCTCTTGTGTCCAAACAAAAGGAATGCTTTTCCTGTTCATGTGGTGCAAGGGAACTGTGACTTGAGCGGCATTAGGAATAAATCGAATGTAATAGGTAAGCTTCCCTATCACAGACTGCAATTCCCACATATTGCATGGTGATGGTCGGTATGGTAGTGAGCAAATGTGGTTGCAGCGGGTGAGCACTCTGGCTGTTAATTACATGTCCTAATTACTCAAGTTAAGGCTAAAAAAACACATATGTGTCTGTTACATTTGGGACCAGCTGCAGACAACACTTGAAGCAGAGTGCGAAGATTGCTAATGTGTTCTTCAGGAGTGTGACATGAGGCAATAATGTCATCTAAGTAATTTTAACAAAATGAAACTTCTGTCATTAGTTGCTCCAAAAAGTGCTGAAAAATGATGGGTGCAGAAGCAGTTTCAAAAATTTCAAGAGACCCAGATGAGTGTTAATGACAAAGACGTGGTTCGACTGCTGATCCGAGTAAGCATCACACAAATCAATTTTGGAAAAGTGACGTCCATTACCTAATTTTTCCGTCAGTTGTTCTGGGTGCGGCAAGGGATAACTTCAATCACTGTTTGAGAATTCAAAATTTTCTTAAAATCAGCACACAATTAGAGTCTGCCAGACAGCTTATTTAAAATAACAGGAGGGACTGCCCACTGACTGACTGCAATGGGTGCTGTGACCCTTCTGTCTTGCAAAAGCAGTTAAGTCTCTGAGCCACCTGTTCTCAAAGAGCCTAAGAGGCAAGACGAGCTCTAACAAAATGAGGCTGTGCATTGCCCTTCATTGTGACAGGGGCATTAAAAGTTTCGGTTTTGCTTAAACTCTCAGAGAGAAAACCTGAAATTGTACACATATCTGAGGATCAAAGGAAGAAACAGAAAGTACATTGTCTGAATGCTTAACCAAAACAAATAAAAATAGTCCAGACCATAAATATTAGCTCTGTCTCTGGAGGAAATCACTTTAAATGTTCCCGTCTTCGTCAAATTTCAGAAAGTCGCAGGAAGGCTACGAGTGCCTAAGACGGGAATGTCTCGGCCATTACGTGGCGTCAGCATGTGGCACGGTGTGCACGTCGTAAGTTTGCCAACCAGCTGCGGTCGAGCTACGTCACTGAAGTTTCAGTGTCAAGTTGCAAATGGCTCGATCGTCCGGCAATAGTAAGATAGACAAAAAGTTTGTTGTCCTCAGGTAGCACTGCAGGTGAGTTAGAGGCTTTTCCCGAATGGCTATTACACTGTCGTTTTGCACTAACGACACTGCGGGGCTTCAGAAACACGCTACACACTGTAACTTAGGTTTATGTGAAGGATTAGCAAAAGAGTGTGCCTTATAAAACTGTAAGCACACTGACTATACATGTCCCAGTTTGCCATAAAGAAAAGGAAGTCACTTCACACGAGGGCGAGATTGGTGAACACGCACCACATTAGAGTGAGGACACTTCACACCTCGTGCCAGATGCGACGTGTGTTTTCACGAGTGCCGTGGCTGTGGCCGGCCAGGCCCGCACGTGTCAGCTGCCAGTGAGGTGGCGGGTACTACCTCGAAGCTGTCTGTCGCGCGTTCGTAGGTACGTAGATAGTCTAGAATATGCGGGACCAGTGGCAAGGAAAGGTATAGGTATTGAAGAATCTGTTTCTGAATTTGAAAATCAGCTACTTGCCCGTGATGGTATCACAACTCATTATATCATTGTAGGACTTGGCACAGTTCCACTCGAAATTACACTCTGTAGTCAAGGCCATCCACTGACGGTACATCTATCCTCGTTGCTTATGCAACCTAGAAAATTTGTAATGGGCAGCTGCAACACGTGACCTGTTCTCATAATACATTGTAAGCACACGCAATAGGTCCTCAGTTCTACCAACTAGGAGCACGACGTGGGAAACAGCATCGCACACAGCCGACAAATAGTCACTCGTGTGTGGCCGAGGTATGAGAAAGTTTATCAGTATCTGGTATGTGTCGTGCTGCGATGTGTACATTGGACAGTGCAAAGTGCTCTATCCGGTATTCGTTCACCTCGTCAAACTCGAGAAATGGTGGCACGTAAGCAGGCGGTGGCACTGTCATAGGGTCCTGCGTGATAGTGCTTTCGTCGGATCCGGCGTGTTGTTTCGAGTCGTCTGCGCTGTGACGAAGTGATTCGTCAGTGCGAGCAGTTGCGCCGTTTGTTCACTCTGTAGCTGAATAAACTGACTTAAGTCAACTACTGCAGCACACGATTGCAGTTTAGTATCCGTATCAGATTAAACAGTGCACAAACACGAGACACTGAAAAGCAAAAATAGCCCAAAGAGAACAGAAAGGGCTGCAAAAGCAGCAGCTGCAGAACCTAGAACGTAAAGAGCAAAAGTAAGCCAGAGGCTGGGGACACGAAAGACGAGCAACTGAAAAAGAAAAACAGCTACCAAAAGGATGATAGAACAGGATGAAGTAAACTCGAAGAAGCCACACACAGGTATGTGTACTCGTCATCAGGTATGTTGTGTACAATTTTGTACCCAGTCATAAGGAGAGCTGGGCTGCAGAGTGGTGTGGCAGCTGTCATCGTAGGAAAGCTGGACGGGAGCAGAAATTATTAGTAAAGAAGTTAACAAAGTAAACAGGAGATTTGCATAACTTGTATTTCTCCAAGCATATGAAGACTCATTACAAATAATGCACAAGAAATAGTGTGGCTCTCAATGTCGACAATGTCGCTCTGTACAAAAGCACGAGCGATGGGGTCAGAGCTGCAACTAGGTGGTATCTGCATAACTTGGCACCGCTGAGTGGCTCCGAGGGCGAGTGGGCCGAGCGGCTTCCGCCGGCCCTCTTGTATTGCGGTCGCAGAGGATACTCGAATGCCGGAGCTACTGCAGGCGTGGCTCGTTACGCGTGCACTATTGGGTCTGTTGCATTCTGCACGACCACTATCGGCGTATGATGGAAACTTTCAGTTGCATTGCGAACATGAAGATGCTGGAAGGGTGGTATCGATTTGTGATACCACATTAAATGGGAGTATTCTGTCGTTACATTTGACAATTATACACTTTTCAATATTGTTGTTGTTGTCTTCAGTCCTGAGACTGGTTTGATGCAGCTCTCCATGCTACTCTATCCTGTGCAAGCTTCTTCATCTCCCAGTACCCACTGCAACCTACATCCTTCTGAATCTGCTTAGTGTATTCATCTCTTGGTCTCCCTCTACGATTTTTACCCTCCACGCTGCCCTCCAATACTAAATTGGTGATCCCTTGATGCCTCAGAACATGTCCTACCAACCGATCCCTTCTTCTTGTCAAGTTGTGCCACAAACTCCTCTTCTCCCCAATTCTGTTCAATACCTCCTCATTAGTTATGTGATCTACTTATTTAATCTTCAGCATTCTTCTGTAGCACCACATTTCGAAAGCTTCTATTCTCTTCTTGCCCAAACTATTTTTCGTCCATGTTTCACTTCCATACATGGCTACACCCCATAGAAATACTTTCAGAAACGTCTTCCTGACACTTAAATCTATACTCGATGTTAACAAATTTCTCTTCTTCAGAAACGCTTTTCTTGCCATTGCCAATCTACATTTTGTATCCTCTCTACTTCTTCCATCATTAGTTATTTTGCTTCCCAAATAACAAAACACATTTACTACTATAAGCACCTCATTTCCTATTCAAATTCCCACAGCATCACCTGATTTAATTCGACTACATCCCATTATCCTCGTTTTGCTTTTGTCTATGTTCATCTTATATCCTCCTTCAAGACACTGTCCAATCTGTTCAACTGCTCTTCCAGATCCTGTGCTGTCTCTGACAGAATTACAATGTCATCGGCGAAACTCAAAGTTTTTATTTCTTCTTCATGAATTTTAATTCCTATTCCAAATTTTTCTTTTGTTTCCTTTACTGCCTGCTCAATATACAGGTTGAATACCACCAAGGAGAGGCTACAACCCTATCTCACTCCCTTCCCAACCACTGCTCCCTTTCCATGCCCCTCGACTTTTATAACTGCCATCTGGTTTGTGTACAAATTGTAACTAGTCTTTCACTCCCCGTATTTACCTTCAAAATTTAAAAGAAATTATTCCAGTCAACGTTGTCAAAAGCTTTCTCTAAGTCTACCAATGCTAGAAATGTAGGTTTGCCTTTCCGTAATCTATTTTCTAATGTAAGTTGTAGGGTCAGTATTGCCTCACGTGTTCCAACATTTCTATGGAATCCAAACTGATCTTCCCCGAGGTCAACTTCTACCAGTTTTTCCATTCGTCTGTAAAGAATTCGCGTTAGTATTTTGCAGCCGTGCTTTTAAACTGATAGTTCAGTAATTTTCACATCTGTCAACACCTGCTTTCTTTGGGATTGGAATTATTATATTCTTGTTGAATTCTGAGGGTATTTCGCCTGTCTCGTACATCTTGCTCACTAACGTTTTGTTAGACCTGCCTCTCCCAAGGCTATCAGTAGTTCTAATGGGATGTTGTCTATTCCTGGGACCTTGTTTCGACTTAGGTCTCTGTGCTCTGTCAAACTCTTCACGCAGCATGATATCTCCTATTTCATCTTCATCTGCATTCGCTTCCATTTCTATAATATTGTCCTCAAGAACGTCACCCTTGTATAGACCCTCTATATACTCCTTCCACATTTCTGCTTTCCCCTCTTTGCTTAGAACTGGGTTTCTATCTGAGCTCTTGATATTCATTCAAGTGGTTCTCTTTTCTCCAAAGGTCTCTTTAATTTTACTGTAGGCAGTATCTATCTTACCCCTCGTGAGATAAGACTCTATATCCTTACATTTGTCATCTAGCCATCCCTGCTTAGCCATTTTGCACTTCCTGTCGACCTCATTTTTGAGATGTTTGTATTTCTTTTTGCCTTCTTCATTTATTGCATTTTTACATTTTCTCCTTTCATCAGTGAAATACAATATTTCTGCTGTTGCCCAAGGATTTCTACTAGCCCTCGTCTTTTTACCTACTTGATCCTCTGCTGCCTTCACTTCTTCATCCCTCAGGGCTACCCATTCTTCTGCTACTGTATTTCTTTCCTCCATTCCTGTCAATTGTTCCCTTATGCTCTCCCTAAACTCTGTACAACATCTGGTTTAGTCAGTTTATCCAGGTCCCATCTCTTTAAATTCCCGCCTTTTTGCAGTTTCTTCAGTTTTAATCTACAGTTCATAACCAATAGATTGTGGTCAGAGTCCACATCTGTCCCTGGAAATGTCTTACAGAGGGTGTATACGACCCGGGACAATCGCGAGATCCGGGAAAAACCCGGGAATTTTTTCATCCGGGAGAAAACCGGGAAAAACCCGGGATTTTTTTGGAATTCCGGGAATTTTTCATTGTTTTAGTTTTCAGTTAAATTTTTGTAATTTTCACTGGTAAGAACCGATGCTCGATCAAAGTATACTACTGCAGAATAATACTTCAACAATAAAAAACAAACGAGAGAAATAAACGAAAATAACTTAAATTGCAAAGGAAATGACCCATATACAACAACGACACACAGTGCTCATGAGTGTGTCTGCCAACAGCAAAATATGTCAAAGGCTTTAGGAAGTCCCAACTGTTTACTTTAGATGCGTTTGAGAGTATCGAGCGGGCTCGTGCGCATGCGCAGTTGAGTCACGTTTGAGATTTCTATAGGAATGTGGCCGTTGGCTGTGCAAGCAGTCGCAGCAAGCAGCTAGATGCTACCGGGAAAAGGGGGCGCCAAATTCATATTCTTGATGAAAAGAACTTCTTTGACAAAGCGACTAGCATCCAGCGCACGTGTGTCCATCGATTATTCAAATAATTTTGAAACGCTTCCCTATTAGTTTTTGAACACATCTTAAGTTGATTTCTGAATGAATCATAAGTTGATTTTTGAATGCGTGATGTATCTGTCAGGAGAATCCTCGTCGCATCTGGAAATAAACTTTCCTCAGACAAAAGGGGACGCGGCTATACGAGCTGAGCGGAGTCAAGCCGAACGGATGAATGCCAATCGCTGTCTGATTATGTGGTTTATTGGGTTTGCGAATGATCAGCGTTGTTATAATTACTAGCAAAATCTATAGGTCCAGACTACCAGAATGGAAATAAACGACTGACAGGAATAACAGGTGAGAAAGATGACGTACTTCTCGGTGTATCCAAGAAAATGAAATTTTGACAGAAAATTTGTGGCCAGATCGCTATACTAGAAAGGACCAGTTGTATAGCCCCCGGCTAGCAGCCGCTTCAGTTCTATTTGGAAGTAAAGCGGAAAACGTGTTGTACGAACACGTAATAGCGCCTAATCGGAAAATAATCGCGGGGTAACTAAACCTATGATTGTGTCAGGGTTAGTGAAGTTAATGGGCGAACAGATTTTGACAATGGCAGGAATAGCTACAGAATTGGTGATGACAAGATTGTTTGTTAGAAGGAGGAAGGAGATGAAACGGGGACGTCACACAAATTATGGAAGAATAAGACGATGCCAAATTTATATAAAAATTTCGTAATACTACTTTTCGATTTCATGCTTGAGAAGCTGGTTCGTATGAATCAAATGTGAAACTATTTCCTAACATAAAGTTTTTTGCTTGTAATGCTTTATAAAGAGGCGTGGCACTGCACTTTGGCACACTTAAGACCAAATAACATGTCTTAACATGTCCTCGAACACATATGTGTTATGTTTCAGATTTTGCAGAAAGATATGCGTTACAAGATGAACATATTTTAGAAAATTCGATTTTTTTCAGTATTGACTCGGTTCGCAAATATCGTAGATCCGGGGCAGATGCGCAGAGCAGTCTGAGTTATAGTGGATAGTTTCTAGGTGACCCGTGTTTACCCCTCGTTTACTCTCACGTCAAATGAAAACAAAACGGATATCTGTGTACAGGTGCTATCAAGTGAATGAAAATGCATTCACATAATTACGGAAGGCTAAAATATGTCATTAGTTTCAGATTTGATTTTATTTCCACTTCTCTGACAGCCAAGCGTTAATCGCCTTGCGGAACAATGAAGTTATTTTTGTCTGTTTGCTAAAGAAATTTGACTTTTATAAACTTTTTCCGCAGAGGCAGTCAATGTATTTCAAACGAAATGTTTAATTCCACGGTACTGGCTATTTTCAACTTTTCGCTGTATTTCAAGTGCACGTTTTCATCTTCTAGCACATATGGCATTTTGCCATAATAAAGAAACAAACATGATACAATACAGTACGGGTGCTCACAGAAAATTTAAATCCCGGAAACCACACTGAAAAGCTTAATATCAGGTCGACGTCTACTTCATTGGGAATCTGGACATACAGATGTGCACTTTAAATGTGCACATTTTAGTATGGTTCACGAAATTCCGATGCTCTTGGAGTATCCTCTGATGTCTTGTTTGTTTTGTGACATACGGGCTTCCTACGTCATGATAGCTGGGCAAGCGCGGTGTCGCCTGTGATTTGCGCTCTCTGGCAACTGCTGAAACGAACCTATTTCTAACAGGTCGCGGGAAAATATTGCGAATGGTTGTTTGAAAAGAGTTACTTTCAAAGTAAATATCCTTTTACGTTAGTTGAATTATGTGCGAGAATGTACCACGAATTTATTAAATCACAGAGCGTTTGACTCTCATTTAAAAATCGACTCTTTGATGACGAGCCATTTAGAAGAATTTCTAACCCTTAAGATCAGACATTTTTCTGGCACATTCGTGTGGTATATTCTAAGTGTAACACGCGAATAAAAGATCAACATTATATGCGAAAGCTGTAACACGCGAATAAAAGATCAACATTATATGCGAAAGCTTAGCTTCTTTAACAACACTATGTATATTAATTTAAACTATTAACTTTCCCTGTTTTGTGTTTGTGCTAATCAACAGTGATGTTGCTGTTGGTTGACTACATCACGTGTCCTATGCTCTGAATATCCACTGACATCGGCTGGCGAGATCACGTGACATGACCTATGACTGGCTTACAATGTCGCATCGCAATCTCGATTTCAATGATTCGGAAAGTAACATGCGGTATTTGGTAGAATTCCAATGTATACTTTCGTAATACGAAAATACGCAGCGTACATGTTGCTGCACATCTAAGATATTGCCAAAACGTGTGTATTTTCCTGAGTTTCGTTTTCAAAAGTGCCGGGAGATTCTACCCTTATGTATAAATCCATAACCATTCAAAGGATTGATAACGGAAAATATACTGTCACATAACAAAACGCTTGTTTTCACCCGGGAGAAAGTGTATTTTTAACCGGGAAATCCGGGAATATTTTTTCATTGTCCACGTATACACCCTGTTACAATAATAAAAAAAATGGTTCAATTGGCTCTGAGCACTATGGGACTTAACATCTGAGGTCATCAGTCCCCTAGACTTAGAACTACTTAAACCTAACTAACCTAAGGACATCACACACACTCATGCCCGAGGCAGGATTCGAACCTGCGACCGTAGCACCAGTGCAGTTCTCGACTGAAGCGCCTAGAACCGCTCGGCAACACTGGCCGGCTACAATTTAAAACCTGGTTCCCAAATCTCTGTCTTACCATTATATAATCTATCTGATACCTTTTAGTATCTCCAGGATTCCTCCATGTATACGACCTTCTTTTATGATTCTTGAACCAAGTGTTAGCTATGATTAAGTTATGCACTGTGGAAAATTCTACCAGCCGGCTTCCTCTTTCATTTCTTACCCCCAGTCCATATTCACCTACTATGTTTCCTTCTCTCCCATTTCCTACTCTCGAATTCGAGTCATCCATGACTATTAAATTTTCGTCTCCCTTCAGTACCTGAATAATTTCTTTTATCTCATCATACATTTCATCAATTTCTTCATCATCTGCAGAGCTAGTTGGCAAATAAACTTGTACTGCTGTAGTAGACATGGGCTTCGTGTCTATCTTGGCCACAATAATGCGTTCACTATGCTGTTTGTAGTAGCTTACCCACACTCCTATTTTCGTATTCATTATTAAACCCACACCTGCATTTCAATATTAGTCTTTTGTTATACTTGCTTCTGTTCTGTATTTCATCTATCCATGTTCCCTCCCCCGTTTTACTTGTGTGCATCTTTCAGACATATCATGTTCAACATTGCTTTAGCTGTGTTGTCTTTCTGTAGGTGTGTTACCACATCAGCAGCAACACATTCCAAAATATGTATACACCCTTCAAACAGTGTGTTCAACAGTCTCTTCTTTACATGCAGTATAAGCAAAACCATTAACATTGTTCTGGTTCCTTGAACTCATTTGAAAAGTGTTAATGTTGAAAACATACTCAGCGAGGCATTATACACTGAAGCACCAAAGAAACTGGTATAGGTATGCGTATTCAAATACACAGATGTGTAAACAGGCAGAAGATGGCACTGTTGTCGGCAGTGCTTATATAATACAAGTGTCTGGCGCAGTTGTTAGATCGTTTGCTGCTGCTACAATGACAGGTTACCAATATTTTAAGTGAGTTTGAACATGCTTTTATAGATGGCACAGAAGCAATGGGACGCAGCATCTCTGAGGTAGCAGTGAAGTGGGGATTTTCCTCGTACGATCATTTCATGAGTGTACTGTAAATATGTGGAATCCAGTGAAACATCAAATCTCTGACATTGCTGTGGCCGGAAAAAGATCATGCAAGAATGGGACCATTGTCGACTGAAGAGAATCGTTCAGTGTGACAGAAGTGCAGCCCTTCCACAAATGGTTGCAAGTTCAGTGCTGGGCCATCAGCAAGTGTCAGTGTGCGAACCATTCAATGAAACATCATCAGTATAGGCTTTCGGAGTTGAAGGTCCACTCATTTACCCTCGATGACTGTACGACACGAAGCTTTATGGCTCACCTGGGCCCGTTAACACTGACTTTGGACAGTTGATGACTGGAAGCATGTTTCCCGGTTGGACGAGTCTTGTTTCAAATGTATTGAGCGGATGGACGTGTACGGGTATGGATACAACCTCATGAATCAATGAACCGTGCAAGTCAGCAGGAGACGGTTCATGCTGGTGGCCTTGTAATAGTGTGGGAATGTGCAGTTGGAGTGACATGGGACCTCTGATACATCTAGATATAACTCGGTGGCATGTACATAAGCATCCACTCTGATCACCTACATCCATTCATACCCATTGTGCAGTCTGACAGACTTGGATAATTCCAGCAGGACAATGTGACACCCTCCATGTCCAGAATTGCTACAGAGTGGCTCCAGGAACAATTTTCTGAGTTTAAATACTTCTGCTGGCCACCTAACTCCCCAGACATGAACCTTATTGAGTATATCTGGAATGCCTTGTAATGTGCTGTTCAGAAGAAATCTCCACCCCCTTGTACTCTTACAGATCTATGGACAGCCCTGCAGGATTCATGGTGTCAGTTCCCTCCTGCACTACTTCACACATTGGACGAGTCCATGTCACGTCATGTTGTGATAATTCTGCTTGCTCGCAGACACCCTACACAATGTTAGGCAGGTCTTCCAATTTCTTTGGCACTTCATTGTATGATGATACATTACTGCCGAAAGTGATAGAAAAGGAATTCATCAAATGCTTCATGAGTGAGTTTTTTCATTCCCTGCTAATTATTGTTGGAGTGCCTGCAACATTAAGGCCATGGCTGAATAGTTATTCCAGTTTTGGAAACACAAGGAACACCTTACCCAGTTAAGTGGCTTTCTTACCAATGGATGCAATATTGTTTCAGAATTGAGATAAAATTTCACATTTCACCTACCTTCATTTGAAGAAATAAAGGTAAACCATTTACCATATAGGTGAGGTCTAGAGTGGATAAAAGTGAAGAAGAGTGGAAAGCTTGCTAAGCTTTTGGATAAATGTATTTTGTCAGAGCTAATGAAACACACGTGTGTGACTACATTGTCTTTACCAGAAAGTTTTAAAATTAAGTCTTCAAGTGTTCTCTTCTTGCCACTCTGTCTTTGTGGGTTGAACAGTGCACTGTGGATGAATTTGTTTGTTTTTAATTTTTGTAGGTGAGGATGCAGATGAAGAAACAGATCTTTCTCAAAACCCTTATGCTGCTGCACCAAATGAAGATCTGTATATTGATGATCCTAAGAAGACCTTACGTGGATGGTTTGAAAGAGAAGGATATGACTTGGAGTACAATGTGGAAGAGAAAGGGTTTGGGCAGTTCCTGTGCACAGTGGAGTAAGTAACAATGAAGTTCTTATGTTCTGTTTATATTTACATAATTAATAAACATGTGACATAAAGTAACATAGCAGGTTAGTGACCACTCTTGTAAATATGCATAGATCTGTAATTAAGCTGGCTGAATGGGTCGCATCAGTGTCATGCAGCAGGTGAAGAATGACTTTATTGATCTCAGAGTACACACAACGCGTTTTGGAATTGTTTCAATCTTCAGAAATCTAAAATAGATGAATTGGTATAAAAAACTACATAAATTTTTTATAACAACAGAAATAATCAATTGTTTTGACTATAAAAGTAAACAGATATATGAAAAACCTCCTTATCAAGCAGGCAGGAGAAAACACACAGAAAGGTTTAACTTTTACTTGCAAATGTCAAACTACACTATTAACCGCTTTTAATTTTCCAGAATGAGATTTTCACTCTGCAGTGGAGTGTGCGCTGATATGAAACTTCCTGGTAGATTAAAACTTTGTGCCTGACCGAGACTCGAACTCGTGACCTTTGCCTTTTGCGTAACTTTCTGTAAAGTTTGGAAGGTAGGAGACGAGATACTGGCAGAAGTAAAGCTGTGAGACCGGGCGTGAGTCGTGCTTTGGTAGAGCACTTGCCTGCGAAAGACCAAGGTCCCGAGTTCAAGTCTCGGTCGGGCACACAGTTTTAATCTGCCAGGCTTTTAATTTTGCCGTCATATGTAATTTCTTATCCTAGTATATACATGACACAGCACCACCATGTTTACCTTGCTGCCACCAAGTCGCAATTTTGTCTTCCTATATCAGTTTTATGGGGGCTCGCTTAGAAGCTTGTCATCTCATGTTACACACACAACTGGTAACACTCAGTTGTCCTTGTGCAATGTTATATCAAATGTAATTTCCTCTCATAGTACATGACAAAATTAAAAGTGGTACCCATATGTTGTATTCATCAGAACATATAAATACAGATGCTTATAATATAATGGAAGCACCTGAAAAATAATACTACATAGGATCATGTTCATAACTTTGGCCTGTCACAAGCTGGTATAATTCAGTTCATGAGCGATTTCCAAAGGTGATTTTTACCATTTATGATGCAAACTAATTCTTATCTCCATGAACAAAAGGGAATGTAAGTGAATTTTTACCACTTTAAGTTGGATCAAACCTGAAATAATGTACTGTAGTCACGGAGAATATATTATCATAGATTTTATTCTTGCACTGTGGATATACCATATTGTCAAAATCGCTTCAAATTCTGCCATATTGCTGCTGCCTTCAGCAGCAATATGTATGGAAAGGTAGAACAGTAATCCATCACCACCTTGTCGATAGAGGTGAAGACTCAACAGCTGCTGAAAGAATCACTGGAGTCTATAACAGCAATAAATAAAAGTTCTTATCTTGTGTTTCCAATGTGTATGCCCAGAAAAAGATAAGAGGGTAGAACTAATTTATAAAAGAGTGTAACGGTGAGTTACTGTGTGTTATATTTTTATTAATGTGAGGTGCTTAATATTTTTATGCCTTTATTTATAACTATTTCTTTAGTAGTTTCAATCTTAGCAGAAATATGTAACTAAGTCACTTCTGCAGTATTTCTATTTTACAAGATTTTGTTTTAAGATCCTGTTTTCTTTTTTCGAAATTCATAATTCTCAGCCTACCCTACAGAAGTCACTTCTGCAGTATTTCTATTTTACAAGATTTTGTTTTAAGATCCTGTTTTCTTTTTTCAAAATTCATAATTCTCAGCCTACCCTACAGAAATTGCCACACTTTGCTATCAAGGGGCAACAGTTTGGATGGGTCATTGATCTGGCCTTGTAACATTAGTCAATGTGTCCTCTCTACACTGGAGATACGAATAGCTATTATATTTTCTGAGTGTGTGCAGCTCTACTGTATAGCTCAGTGATAATGGCACCCTCATGGATAAAATATTCTGATCTCCAGGCAGGGACTAGTCGAGAGGATGTTGTCATCACGAGAAACAAAACTGGCACTCTGTGGGTTAGAGTGTAGAATGTCAGATCTCTTACTTGGGTAGGTAAGTTAGAGAATGCAAAATGAGAGGGACATGTTGAATTGAGATATACTGGTAAGAAGTGAAGTGAAGTGGCAGGAAGAACAGTACTTCTGGTCAGGTCAGTACAGGAGTATGAATAATAATGAGTGAGAAGGTGAGCTACTATTTGCAGCACAGTGATCACGTGTGTGTGTGTGTGTGTGTGTGTGTGTGTGTGTGTGTGTGTGTGTAAGGAGATGCAAATTTATTGATTGGACTGGACAAGAAGGAAAAGAATTACTGGGGGAAATGAAAGAAGGGGAAAGCCACATGGTACAATAGGTACTGAACAAAATCAAACTGTTATTAACACTTGTTTTTAAAATTGTGAAAGAACGTTGTGTATGTGGAAGACCGGGAGACATTTGTAGGTTTCAGAAATTTATGGAATAGTAAGACAGATTCAGTAATCAGGTTTTGAGCTATGAAACCTTTCCAAGGAAAATATGCACTTGCACGATACTTTATTGATACTGAACTGCATTTGAAAACTGAAAATTTTTCTGAAAGATATGATCTTAAGGAAATGGAACTTGTATGAATTAAAAGAATTGGGCCTTTGCTGAAAAATACACACACACACACACACACACACACACACACACACACACACGACCAAAGTCTCTTCGATTTGAAGCCGGACTACGAGCAGCAGTGCATGTCAAGAGAGGCAAGGGGGTAAGGAGGAGGCCGGGGTGGGGAAGGGGAGGGATAGCTGGGTAGGGCTGGGGGACACTGAAGTGCTGCTGTGGGAGCATGCTGCAGAGAGGGCAGGACAGCTAGGTGCAGTCACGAAGAGAGAGATGGGTAGCGGAAAAGGATGGAACAGAGGACTGTGTAGTGCTGAAATGGGAACAGGGAAGGGACTCGACGGGTAAGGACGACGACTATCGAAGGTTGAGGCTGGGAGGGTTAAGGGAACATATGATATATTGCAGGAAGAGTTCCCCGTTTGTGGGAAGGTTCCAGATGGCACGGGCTGTGAAGCAGTCATTGAAATGAAGAATATCATGTAGGGTAGTGTACCCAGCAACAGGATGGTCCTGTTGTTTCTCGGTCACAGTTTGTTGCTAGCCATTTATGTGGACAGACAGCATGTCGGTTGCCGTGTCCACTTAGAATGTGGCACAGTGGTTTCAGCTTAACTTCTAGATACCGTAACTGATTTCACAAGTAGCCCTGCCTTTGGTGGGATAGATGATGCAAGTGACTGGACTGGAGTAGGTGGTGGTGGGAGAATGTATGGGACAGATGTTGCATCTTGGTCTATTACAGAGTACCGGTATTCAGATATTAATGTGTGGACTTTTGAAAGTGTCGTGTGCCGTTAGTTGCGAATCTGGGCGTACAGCGTGTGCATATCAGCATTTGCGGACTATTTAGATTCCTCCAGGCTAGGAACCTTTTAAATAGACCATCATCCATCACCATCCTAATCCTTGGATATAGAGTGAAGGTGAAATACGAGAGTCTTGGACTTATTTCATTTACCTAGTCCTAATCAGTGAAGGTTTTACAGAACCAAAGCTATTCAGCAGTAAGTCAGCACCATCTAGTGGAAAGCGTAGGCATTAACTAACACGCAAACTGAAGTGAATGTTTACGTATTTTACGGACTGCTTAATATGAACTTATGTGACTGTTTGACGTCCCCACTCCCTCCGAAAGATGGCACAGGCTGTCTTAATCATAAAAGGGGAGAGTTTCGGCCGGGCAAATTACTAAATAAAAGCGATATTTACAAGTCTTGGAGTAATAGCAAAACACAAGGCCCGCACCTCATCGGAGAGTTGTTGCTGTCACGTTGGGAAGTAAAGCCGGAAAACCTACTGACGATACGTATCTACGGGCAGACGTCGACGTGGAGTACCTTAAAAGGGAACCACAAGAGAGTTGGGGATGCTTCAGAGTGTCTAGACGTGAACCACTGCCCCAACAAACATCTCAATATAGGACAGTGACACTACTCATTATGCTAAGCCAACAACAGATTGCATGTATCTAATCATATTATGTTACCCCTTATTGAAAACCTTAATCGTAGATATGTTACTAATTGAAATTTAATCATAACAAATTGTACCAAGAACAGTGCGTTTTGGGTGGAGCTTCAGTGTGTCATTGCCTACTCTCATAATATGCAAGTTACAATAATTCTTATGCGATGAATATGATGTTTCTCACTATTTTATCAGAACTAATCACACAGTTAACAACAGGTTTTCCAGTGATTTTCAATTTTCTGGGGCTCAGAAACGGCATATATACATGTAGGATTGAAATGAATGTCAATATGGCGCCTCACAACTCTGTACTGAAGGGAGACGGCGTGCGTTTGACGTAGGTGGCATTGTGCCATCTCATTGGTCAACGCTCAGACGCACGCCCAGAATATCTGGCATGCCAGATATTGCTCTGCAAGTTCGGAAAGACTCCCGAACGTGCTATTCCACACTATGACTTCAGAAACTCGGTATGCTCAACGCTCAATGTTCGGATGTACGGTCCGTGTGCCGACAGCTTAAGGGTGGTAGAAATGATTGAAACTATTTTACAGATTTGCTGCAGCTTTATTATTTGACGTCTCATCACACAGCTTTGCACACATAGAAAAACCCATTTTTTTTTCTTTTGGCATAAACACTTAATCTTTCATGTAATACCAGACAAAAGTACCACATGGAGTGAGATTGGGAGAGTGTGGAGGTCACGACATGAACTGTTGATCATCTGGTGAAAAACATTGAGCTAATTTGCTGGTTTTACTGACATTTTAACCTCTTAGTGTCAAATATAAATTTATTAAATGTAGGAAGTCTTTTCATATGGTGTTTGTATGAGGCATAGCCTTTTACAGAAGTGAAATGAGGATGATAAGTATTTCAACAAGGAGAGAATAGATGCTTTCGAAATGTGTTGCTATAGAAGAGAGTTGAATATTAAATGGATAAATCGAGTAACTGACAGAGAGGTACAGAATCAAATTGGGGAAAAAAGAAATTTTTAGGACAGCTTGACTAAAAGAAGGGATCAGTTGATAGGGCACATTCTGAGGCAATAATAATTTGAGAACAAAGGAAGTGTGGAGGCATGGGGTTGTAGAGGGAGACCAGGGCTTGAATACAGTAAGAGGGTTCAGATGGATGTAGGTAGCCGTAGTTATGCACTGGATAGACTAGCATGTTTTTTGTATCAAACCAGTCTTCTGAAGAAGACCTCAACAAAGACAACAACAACAACAACAGTATATTAGAAATGTGGAGAGGCAATGACATTAATACATTTATGCACTGCTAAGGAATACTACAATCCCTTACACATCACTCACATAGGGATTGTGAGGATAGGATTAGAATAATTACTGCACATACAGAGGCATTCAAACAATCATTCTTTCTCCTCTCCGTATGTGAATGGAACGGGAAGAAGACCTAATAACTGGTACAGTGGGATATATCCTCTGTCGTGCACCTTACCATGGTTTTCAGAGTATGGATGTAGATGTAGATGGAGAAGGATGAAACCATATTTATTTTCATAATTGCCACCTTTTAATGTCAGGAGCCTTGCCATCCGCCCCCCCCCCCCCTCCATCCCCTTTTCTTTTTCTCCTATTTCAGTCTTTCTTGCAGTTCATGAACCATGATGCAGAGTCTGTTACTGAGTGTGCCAGAGTGCCATTAACAGTTTCACCTCTGAAAAAAACCCATACAAACTTATGAAAAAGTGCTTAGGTTGCATGATAGTTACTGTGTCTGCTCATTATAAGCAGGAAGTATGGGTTCGTGTACCGGCCTGTCACCACAGTTGTAGTGACAGATGGTTTTCTCAGATGGGCTCAGTTTAGGTTCACTCAATATTGGTGATTAACATGCCAAAGCATGAGAGTGAAATTTCAATGGAACTCATTACTAACATAAATTGAAATCAGCAGACTTCTACACTAGAGCTACAAGATATTTGACTCATACTCTGAAATCTTTCAATTTGCACTGAAAGTATAAAAGAGCCATCTATCATTGTGTAAACACATGTTGAGTAACATTTTAGGGCTTGTTTATGTTACTAAGTGGCTAAAATGGTCACCAGGTCCCAGTTGCAGGTTGTCTGACTGATGGTTTGGAGGAGCAACAGAGATTTTGTTTTCAGTATTTCATACACTTATTGACAGAATTAAAAAAAATTCAAATGCTGTTATAAGCTTGGCATTAAGAGGTATAATCTTATATTAAAGGTTTAAGACAATAATACATGTATCAAAGTTAGAAACTGAACAGTGGAAAGTCCAGGATCAAATAATGACAGTATTATATCGAGGATAGTGTGCTACTTGCCATATAGAGGAGACATTGAGGAGCAGACAGGTACAACAAAAAGACTGCTACCCATTTGAGCGTTTGGCCAAAACCAACATAAAAACACAAGATCAAAGAGAAGATGTGAGGTGTGTGGATGGAGAGTTGAGCTTTTGTGAAAGTGTGTGTATTTTCTAATTTAGGAGAAGGCCTTTGGCCAAAACCTCTAATGTATAGCAGTCATTTTGTTGTGCCTTTCTGCGACTCAGTATGCATATGCCTCGAGGCACGTAATGATGCACAAACTACTCGTGTTATATTTGTTCAGTATTTAAGAATGAGAGCACTTAGCAACTTCCAAAAACTTAAAACATAAATTCCAAACCCTCTCCAACTGAGAGCCTCACAGACTAATGAAAGGAAAACAGTTTATTGCTTACTAACTGCTCATTGTTCATGTGGTAGTACTTTAGCAGCGAGCGTGACATTTTAATTTATTGCAGTTTTGGTTCTGTCTTTTTTCAAATACTCCATGGATGAATAATTCAAAACTAATACGAGGGTAATCCCAAAAGTAAGGCTTCCTATTTTTCTATAGGTATGTACACCTGTTTTTTTTCTAAAATGGTTTGCATCAGTTTACAGCTTTAACATTTAGCTATTTTTTGACACAATCACCATTTCTGTTGATGCATTTTTGTAGATGCTGTCGCAGTTTTTGTATGCCTCTGTCATACCAGCTTGCTGGCATGCTGTTCAGAAAGTTTTGAACCTCTTTTTTCACCTTGTCCTCGGAGCTGAATCACTGGGACCACAATTAACGCTGACAGGTATTGTGAGACTGAAAAAACTCAAACGGACAATTCAGAACTGGAGAAGAGGAATGTTGAGCAAGGGCGTACACATTCTCCATGACAACGCTCGCCCACACATCGCTCAGCAAACTGTTGCTTTCTGCAACAGTTTCAATGGAACATAATCACCAACCTACCCTATAGTCCTGACTTGGCACCCTGTTCCATAGGTTAAAAGAACATTTGGCTGGAAAGCGATTCAGCTCCGACAACCAGGTGAAAGAAGAGGTTCATAACTTTCTGAACAGCATGGCAGCGAGCTGGTATGACATGGGCATACAAAAACTGCCGCAGCGTCTACAAAAATGCATCGACAGAAATGGTGATTATGCCAAAAAATAGCTAAATGTTCAAGCTGTAAACTGATGCAAACCATTTTAGAAAAAAAAAAAAACAGGTGTACGTACTTATAGAAAAATAGGAGACCTTACTTTTGGGATTACCCTCGTAAAAGCAAAAGCCCAAGAGGAATAAGAATAATGCCAACTTATGCCCCAGATGAAGGAAAAATGACAAATCCAAAAATAGTAGGCACATTACAAGAAAATGTATGTAATGAAAACAGAAGAACACTCAGGACATTTTGCTACCTTTAATCATTTTAAAAATTACAAATAGGTTCTTTGGGAAGAAAGACACACAAATTTACCAGGTCAGCAAGAGGATATAGATCTATTGTAGATCATATAATAACTAGCTGGGGTACATGGCTTTTCCCAGAGAGTTGATATGAAATTGTGTGGTAGTTGGAATAAAAGGATAAACTTCAAAGTATGCGAGGTAAAAAATAGTTTTATTGAAAACATATTCTAAGTATTTACAATACTCGTTTATAAACAGCATTTTTCATTTTGTTATCTACAAATTGTTATGTACAAATTTTTCAAATTTCCTACTCAAGATCAAGCTATGTATAGTTGACTGTGAGAGAAGCAGGAGTCTTTGACGTTGATGTCGCAAATTTGAGTGCTTGTCCTTGCACTTTGTTCATTGTGAAACTGTAGGCTAATTTGATTGGAAATTTCAGTCCATTAAATTAGAATGGCAGTTCATTAGAGATCAGTGGTATTCCGGTGATAAATAGTTGCAAAGTACAAAGGACTTTGCACACTTCCAATCATAAGCTCAGCTTCAATGAGGTTATTTGATAGCTGTTTGACATTCATTTTTGTTCCATTACATACTTTTGGTGTGCTGAGATTTCTGAGTAGTATGATCGGAGATCCAGTTTTAAGTCAAAGGAAGTGAAATAGCATTCCTGGTACTTGAATAGGGGCGGAAGGGGTTGGAAAACTGAATAAAAATTTGCTGCTTAAATAATTAAAAGGGAAAATTTGAAAGAATGTTTGAATGAAATTGGAAGGTACACATATCCTGAGTTAAATTTAACTGGCACTAATATAAACAGACCTTCAATATTCAATACATGTATTCAGCATTTAACATTCGTAAATTTACGTACATCCTTTTCTTGTTACTGCTATTGTGCATGGAGATTGGTGTGACAATACTGGTTCCAGATTGCCCCTCCTCTGCTCATGCGAATTCTTCTGGTCTGCTTCGATCCTCTTGATTTCAGGATTCTCGGTGCGACATGGAATAACAAACAGAATGTGATTGTGCGAATAAAGTTTGCTATCTTGATAACACCTTTTAATGTACAATTGGAATACACTTTTTTTTTTATCTTGACGGAACTCGCAGTATGTCCACCCACTAGCACTTATATATGAAAAGAATGAGGGAGAAAAGAAAAGAAAGAAAATAATAATAATAATAATAATAATAATAATAATAATAATAATAATAATAATAATAATATGTTGCATTATATACTTACAAAGAGATTAACAATTCTGTTGAGAAGTTCACACTTTATGCAATGTTTACCATTGTGCTGATCGATTTGTATATTCTCTCTTTGACTGGAATTTTCATTTGAATATTAAAGTTGAAAATATCAGCAATATTATTTTTAGTTGCCAACATTGCCCATTCAAATAGCCAGTCCAGATCAGTGCATATTGATATAGTTGTGAAAAATGTTTGGCTCAGTATGGTTGATGTGTTCATTTTAAGCAGTGTTTATGTTGCAAAAATCATTGTTGCACGCATTGAGACCAGTCGTCTGGTCAGTAGGATTTGTGCCTTTGTCTGTTAGTAAAAGATGTTGAACAAAATGTGCTGCTGTTCCATATTTCAATTGTTCAGCTCTCATATTTTTTGTTAGTTGCAGTACTTGTATGTGTGGCCAGAGATGTGATTTTGTAAAGCATGCATTGATCTCATATGTTGGTGTCGAATTGGGAATAACTGGAAGTGTTTGTCAAAAATCTCATGAGAGTATGTGTAGAGCTCCTACCATCATTTCAGAGTTTCCTTGCAAGTCTTGTAATGTTCTGTCCATGACATTGAATGATTTTTTATATGCCATTCTGCATACGTCCCAGAAGATACTTTTATTGTAGCTTGCTTTAGCAGCTCATCCTGTCCAAATGCTCTTGAGATTTTACAGTTCGGGAATTGTTCTTCGGCTATATCCAGCAGTGGTGGACAGTTCATCCTCCTCAGCTGCAACGCGGGATGATGCTAGTGCGAGTGCGATATGTTGTTTAGCACGTATTTCTGCCGGATATATATTGATTAGAAATGTTTTCCTGGTGCCAAATAAACAATTCCATGAGTGTTGTTTTCAATTTGATCCAGGACAGCATTGTAAATTTCCCTTGGATTGTTATTGAGGAGTGGATAGTTGTGAGCAATGTATTTAAGTAATTCATTGACATTGTAGCCTTTTTCCTTTGTAATTTCAAAGTTTGGTACACCGATATCATATCTTCATGATGCATGCATCCCAAGTTTTACTAAGATCTGGTTGTTTATTGCTAAACATTTATCTTCTAGGCAAATGAGTGTTTGATTGAAAATGTCATTGTTAAATTCGACGTACGGTTCAGGATGAGCTTTTCGGATTTGGTAATCGAGGGAAACACAGTCACTTGTGTGTAAGCAGTCTAATGTAAGGGTGTCACTATGTTTTCTAAACAGGAACAAGAGTTGGATCAAGATTAAATGTGCCAGAGTTCGTACAGCACAACAGTGTCATCAAGGTCCTCAAGAGGTGTGCCGGGAATCGGCATTGCCGTACAGAACAGTGGCTGGCATGTTGGGTAAAGCCTTCAATGAAGGTCTGCAAACTGTGGCAGATGTGCATCGGGCAGGTTGTCCGAGCGTATCTGAAGAAGACGTGCGTGCTGTTGCCACGTTACTGGACAGTGATCGGCGCCGTACGATTTGTGAGCACGCCAACGAAACCAAATTAGTGCATGTGACTGTGCTTCACATCCTGAAGGAATGCCTGGGCATGTGAAAAATCTCATCACAATGGGTTCCACATGACTTGACGGAAATGCAGAAGTGGATGTGTTACATTGCTGTTCAGATGCACTTGGAATGCTATGAGCATGGAGGGGAGAGGCTTTCTTATGCCATATCTAACACTGGTTGAGATGTGGGCCACATTGTACGAGCCAAAACTGAAACACCAATCCAATGAATGGCGTCTTTATAGGTCGGCGCGAATGACGAAAGTGCGTCAGAGCCCCAGTGTGGTGAAAGTTATGGTGATTTTCGTGTATGACTGTGATGGTGTTGTCCTAATGCATTATGTTCCTCCACAGCAGACCGTCAATGCACATTTTTGTAGCATCATCTGCGACCAGCTGTGCGAAAGAAGCAGTGAAACTTTCTGCACAACCCACTAATCATTTTGCACAACAATGCACGGGCACATACAGCGCAAGCTGTGGCTGCTCTGTTCAGTCGATGGGACTGGGAAGTACTGTACCATCCACCATACTCCCCAGACTTCAGTCCTTGTGGCTTTGATTTAATTCTGAAGTTGAAAGAACCACTTCGTGGCATTCACTTCAGAACTGTTCCAGGGATTCGACAGGCAGTAGACCACTCCATTTGCACCTCAACAGAACAGGCTCTGCTAACGGTATACTTCACCTTCCACATCACCGGCAATAGGTTCTACACAATACTGGTGACTACTTTGAAGGGCAGTAACAGGTGCAAACATGTAACTCTTTTGTATCAGTTGTAAATAAATAGTTACCACTATTTAAGTTCCAACCCTCGTAGTAAAGTTTCCGCAAATGGATCCTTTTGGCTGTTAATGTTGTGTTCTGAGGTGGTTCACTAGCAATTTTTCTGGTACTGTCTTTTGTGAGGTAAACTCTCTGTCTATTCTTCAAATATACTTTTAGATGTTGCACAGTTGGTTCACATTTGTGTATGGGTAAACTGAAGAGCCGCTATGCTCCTTCATTAGTGTTTATGTATCTTTCCATGTGCTACTGGAAGATCTTGTTGTTTCTGTTTTGTTGTTCACTGTCTTTGGCTGTTTGAGTTACTGACATGTCACTGTCTTTGTTCTCCTCCTTACAGACATATTTGATGGGTTTCACTGAATTGCAGTATCCTGTGTTCACATGTGCTTGGCTCATTTTTCAAAGTAATGTGTTATATGGTGCTACCAATTGACTGTCTAGTTCCAGTTCACTGCCTTGTATTAATATTTTTGTTGTGAAGGCACCATTTTTGGATGATCATCTTCTGTATTTGGTATAGCCATCATCTCCGGTTTTTGTGTTCGTCAAATATGGTTTTGGGTATTTTTTTTGTACATTTTCCATCACTCATAGGTGATGAATTGGGGTTTAGTGGCTTGCTCAGTCCGTGAATCGTGTTTTTCACTATATTGTACAGTTTTGGATCTTCTTGTGGATTGGGAAACTCAGCTTGGATGATTTTGTCGAAATACGTGGGATGGATTCCATCGTGTAGCCATATGAGATTGTGTGAGTGAGGCAGTCCTTGTTTTTACCTTTCAGTTGTGTACATCCAGCATCTAATGGTTCCAAAATTTTGTATTTTATGATGACTTCAATGAATGTTACTTGTTTTTGTCAGTAAACTCTGGCTATTATGGTGTGTCACTGCATGGGGGCTTGTCTGTTTTGTAGTTGTTCTTTGATTTCTGGCCACGATGGGCTGCCTATACATGTTATGTAAAAGTCACATTGTCCATATTTTCTTATGTAGGTCATGGCATCTTGAGTGTATTAGCACATGTGTCGGACTTCCTATGTATGATTAGGGTAAGATTACCAGTGTTCCAATGTTGTCAATGATTCAGTCATTTATGATTCTGTCTTGAAGGTGGATTTATTCTCGGTATGTAGTGTCTTCTGATTCAGTCTTATGTAAAGCATCTGTTCTGCTTCTTTTTTTTATATACATATATACCAGTAATTGTTGGAATAAATGGCAAATGTTGACAATGTGATTGTATGTTTCATTGTCTCTGATCATTAAACGGTAAGCATAGAACTCCTTGGAAGTGACTTTTTTGTTTGTTTCGAAGCCTATTTCAGGTTGGATTTGTTTCACATTAAAATTATATCTGCCTGCTTCGTGCATAAATATTAATGGGTGGTGGAGGGCATTATATGAACGGTTTGTATGTATAGTCCTTCTCTTCTTAATTGTACAATTATATCACAGCTCGTATTTTCATTGTCCACAATTATGATGGCAACTTTATCTATCTGAGGTGCATTAAATCAATGTTAGTGTTCCCCAGGTGATGTTTTATTGGCTCCAGTGGCTTTATATTCATCTTAAGTCATACAGTCTAGTGCTGATTTGAATGTGTGAATCAATTGATTGTATTTGTGTTAGATCCCCTGTACACCTTGGACTACTACTTGTCTCAATCCACAGACATTTGTGCATTGTTGATCAATTTATGTCTCTCCGTTTCTAGTTAAATATACTTGCAGAAATTAACGTAATCGATTTAATTCCAGTTAGTGTTGACTGAAGTGACACTGAAAGAAGTCATTTGAAAGCAGGTATTGTATGCTTTTATATTTTGAAGAAAGTGTTGTAATTCTGGAGTTTCCCCGGTCATGTATTATAAAAGTTACGAAGGAGATGCTTGATGCTTCATGCGGTGGTAATCAAATTTTTCCATTCATGTCACAGAATCCTGGTGTTTCTCAATTGAATTCTTTTGCAAAACAGAATTGGCAGATTTTTTCCATTTTTCCGATTATGATGTATTTGTGTCTGTTTCATTCTTTTGTCAGGTTGTACTGCAATGCTTCATTTGTTAGGTTGTACTGTTTACTTGTCCTCATTCACATTTCTTGTAGTGTCACATTTTCGTGGCTGGCTTGAGTTTGCAGTCTTTTATTATAAGATTGTGTCACAATTCTTGATTCTTCAATCTGTTCATTTTGTTGTTCATCGATTTCTCTGCTTCTCATGGTGCCCGTTGTTCATTAGGAAGTTAAACATGTATTGTGCTCTTTGTCTGTTTAGATTTTTTGCTGTTCTTTTTGTTTTTGCTGTTTTGCTTCAGAACTGGCAAGATCTCCTCCTCTCGTCAAAAATATAAATCAAAACAACTTTTTACTAACAAGTACATGAGGTGCACTTTACAAACTTTACTTTCAATTTATGTTCAGTCGCTGTATCACTTTGACTACTCACACTGTGTGTTTTTATGCACCCACTGTACTACTTTTTCAGTTCCTCCCTTTGTCACTGATAAGAAACTGATGTTCCAACTCACGACTGGTCTTGCTTTATACACTCCTACCCTGGGTAGCCCCACCAGTGGAGAATTTCAGAACACGCCAAAAAGGCTTTGAATGGTACAAAATGTTCCAGAACATTCCTCAACATTCTGGAATGTTCCAAATTATTCACGAACATTCCAGAATATTGTGGATCATTGTGGAACATTCCAAAACATTTTCGAATGTTGTGGAATGCTCTCTAGTGTTCTAGAATGTTCTCGAATACTCTCAAATGTTCTGGAATGCTCTAGAAATTTCTGTAGGGCGAAGTGTCCCAGGCCTTATCCTTCAAGTGATAACAGGAACCTTCTTCGTAGATGGGGGTAAAGTACTACCACATATTATGAGTCCTTTGATCGTACTGAGTCTCATTTCTGAATTTTAGTGGCATGCCTATTGTACACTTACTTTTATAATAAATATTGATATTGATAAATGAATGATTTCCTGGACACATTAGAGGTATCAGAGTTTATCAAGGACTGGATACTGGATCAGATCACTTCTTGTTGGTGTCAATAATTGACGTCTACGCAAAATGGAGAAAACAAAAGAAAACAATTAAGGATAAAAAAGAAGAACAAGTTCTTATAGTTTGCCTGAAGATAGGAGTAAGAGAGATCTCCACCAAAAGCTGTTACAAAAAACATTAGCAAATTTTGAAACGGTAGAAGACTTGGAAGAGAAAAGGAAAAATTTGATAACAACCATATTGAATATAGCTAATGAGGTTCTGCGGAAGAAAAGGGAATACAGGAAATGCACAGGAGTAATGATTTATATGCCAGAGACAGGAAAAAAACCGAAGGAAAATAAGATGCTTTCAAGACCTACATAAATAATCCCAGTAATGAAAAGTATAATGAATAGAAACAGAAGAGAATGCGAATTGCATAACTTGAAAACTGTACGCATAATCATGACAATGCTTTATTAGCAGTGTGTAACATGATTTACATGGCAGACAAACTGTTACTTATAATGTGATGAAGTAACTCAACAGACAAGAAAACAATCATATACCTGTTAATAATGTGGGAGAGTATGAGTGGACAGTTTATTATAGAAGATTGTGGTATGATGACACACTAATTCAGATATTACCTGAACTAAATTACCCAAAAGGCCTGGATAATATTGATATGAGAGAACTGAAAGAAGCTATAAAAGCTACAAAATATACAAAAGCCATTGGTTTAGATGGTATTAACATGGAACTGTGAAAATATGAATGGTTATTCCTGCATCTAAGACTTCTTCACATCAATGTTGGGAAATAAGAAGGTACCAGATAACTGGCTGAGAGCCAAAGTAATATCTATCTTTAAAAAGGGCGATAAAAATAAATGTAGTAACCATTGAGGTATAACCCTCCTGGATAGAGCCTTTAAATTATATGCCAAAATCCTGAATGCAAGACTTAAAAAATCATGGAAAAGTTAATATCTGAAGAACAGTCAGGTTTTAGAAAAGGACGATGAACTATTGACAGTGTTTTTACACTGCAACAAGTTATAGAAGAAAGACGAGAGTGCAATACAGAAATTCATCTTGCTTTTTTTTTATTATTATTATTTTGAGAAAGCTTTTGATAAAATGAATAGGGAAAAGCTTTGGAATATCATGGCTGCACAAGGTTATCCATCCTTATAAATTCTATTAATTCTATTAGGAGTTTATACACAAACACCGAAATTATTATAGGTAATGTAAATATAACAACAAAGCCAATGAACACAAACAAAGAAGAACTGTCTTCAGTATATGTATAGATGAAGTACCAGCAAATGGAAAATGTTGAACCTAAGTGGAGTTCTTTTAGATCATGACACTAGGCTAAATGTAATTTTACATGCACATGATCTAACTCTGCTTACGCAGAATGAAGATGAGCTTCAAATGGAAGTCTGTAAGTTACAGCACATAGCCTAACATTGTCGGTAGTGGCATTTTAGAGCAGACCACTAATAAAATCTAAAATAGTCTTCAGTAATAAAATTGTGGCACAGATAAAACATTTTAAATATCTAGGATGTAATGTCACCTACAAATATAACCATAATGTGGACCAAAAATTAAATAAATTTAGTTCCATATGTGGAACCATCATAACACGTTTGCTGAATAAAGCCAAGAAAATTTTTGTAAAACAATAGCAGTACCAACCATTACTCACAGGTTTCAAGTCTGGTAACAAGAAGACACCAAGAAAGTAGAATACAGGCTCAAGCAATGATATTTCTGAAAAGACTGGAAGGCTATGCAACAGAAGATCAGAAAAGAAATGAAGATACAAGGAAACATTTAGGAATGTGTAACTGAAATCAGAAAATAAAAGAAAATAGGAGAAAATGGAAGGAGGATATAGACAGGATGGGTGGAGAAAGACTTCCAGCAAAGGATGTAAATTATAAGTGCTCTGGAAGAAAAAAATATAAGATCATGCTGCAAGAAATGGGTACCGTAACAGGCAACTTGCCTTGAGGAGGAGGGGGAGGAGGAGAAGAAGAAGGTGTGTGTGTGTGTGTGTGTGTGTGTGTGTGTGTGTGTGTGTGTGTGTTTAGTTTCATTCTGTTCCTTTAATTTTTCTATCTCTTTAAACTTTTGTTTTCATACATTCCTTTTTCTTGAATATTCTTTGGTCATTGGACCTTAATTCTTTGTTTAACTGTATGACCTCGCACCACTACCACCAATGTAACTTACTGTTCCACATTTTCGTAATGTGCAGGGATGAAGAATTGACCTCACAAGGTAATGTGGTGTTTGCTATAAGACGCAAGCTGATGCGCCACACCGTGTCATTTTCCACCTACCTGGCATATCTACTGAGTCTTCCCCTGACCATCACCTGGGTACGTACCAGATGGGGATTGACAAACCCCACATTGGTGTGTGTGTGTGTGTGTGTGTGTGTGTGTGTGTGTGTGTGTGTGTGTGTGTGTGTGTGTGTGTGTGTGTCAATCCCCATCTGGTACGTCCCCAGGTGGTGGATAGGGGAAGGACTCAGTAGATATGCCAGGTAGGTGGAAAATGACATGGTGTGGCGCATCAGCTTGTGTCTTATAGCAAACACCGCATTACCTTGTGAGGTCAATTCTTCATCCCTGCACATTACGAAAATGTGGAACGGTAAGTTACATTGGTGGTAGTAGTGTGAGGTCATACCGTTATACAAAGAATTAAGACCCTATGACCAAAGAATATGCAAGAAAATGGAATGGCTGAAAACAAAAGGTTAAAGAGATAGAATAATTAAAGGAGAAGAATGAAATGAAGAAATTCTATCCTGCTGAGGGAAAGATGAGAAAAAATTTTCAATCCAAAAAAATGCATGCAAAAACAAAAACAGCAAAATAATAAGAGATGAACAAGAAATATTGCAGAGATGGGCAGAATACTTTGAAGATCTGTTCAAAAAAAAAGTCAAATCAGGCTCCAAAAGGTACACAGGAACTGGAAGAGAACACAGAAACAAGAGAAATTGAAAGTTATGAGACACATAATCCAACAATGCTAGAAGTGGAAACAGTGATAAACTAAAAAATAACACACCTCGTGAAGATGGGATCATGTCAGAAATGATAAAATCAGGGGGCAACCTCTATTGATCTGCATCAAAAATGAGGATACACCAAAAAAAGGTAACAGAGGACAAGGTACAAGCTAGTATTGTTGTTGTTGTTGTGGTGGTGGTCTTCATTCCAGAGACTGGTTTGATGCAGCTCTCGATGCTACCATATCCTTTGCAAGCTTCTTCATCTCCATGTACCTGCTGCAACCTACATAATTCTGAACCTGCTTAGTGTATTCATCTCGTGGTCTCCCTCTACCATTTTTACCCTCGACACCCACTACCCTCCAATACTAAATTGGTCAACCCTTGATGCCTCAGAACATGTCCTACCAACCGATCCCTTCTTTTAGTCAAGTAGTGCCACAAATTCCTCTTCTCCCAATTCTATTCAGTACCTTCTCATTAGTTACGTGATCCACCCATCTAATCTTCAGCTTTCTTCTGTAGCACCACATTTCGAAAGGTTCTGTCGTCTTCTTTCTAAACTATTCCACATTTCACTTCCATATATGCACACACTCCATACAAATACGTTCAGAAACGACTTTTTGACACTTAAATCTATACTTTATGTTAACAAACTTCTCTTCTTCAGAAACACTTTCCTTGCCATTGCCAGTCTACATTTTATATCCTCTCTACTTTGACCATCATCAGTTATTTTGCTCCCCAAATAGCAAAACTCCTTTACTACTTTAAGTGTCTCATTTCCTAACCTAATTCCCTCAATATCACCTTATGTAATTCAACTACATTCCATTATTTTTGTTTTGCTTTTGTTGGTGTTTATCTTATATCCTCCTTCAAGACTTTGTCCATTACATTCAACTGCTCTTCCAGGTCCTTTGCTGCCATTGACAGAATTACAATGTCATTGGAAAACCTCAGAATTTTTATTTGTTCTCCATGGATTTTAACACCTATTCCAAATTTTTCTTTTGTTTCCTTCACTGCTTGCTCAATATACAGATTGAATAACATCGGGAATAGGCTACAACCCTGTCTTACTCACTTCCCAACCACTGCTTTCCTTTCATACCCCCGACTCATAACCGTCAGCTGGTTTCTGTACAAACTGTAAATGACCTTTCGCTCCCTGTATTTGACACCTGCCACCTTCAGAATTTGAAAGAGATATTCCAGTCAACATTGTCAAAAGCTTCCTCTAAGTGCTAGAGGCATAGGTTTGCCTTTCCTTACTCTGTCTTCTAAAATAAGTCTTAGGGGCAGTGTTGCCTCACATGTTGCAACATTTCTATGGAATCCAAACTGGTCTTCCTTGAGGTTGGCTTGTAGCAGTTTTTCCATTCATCTGTGAAGAATGCATGTTAGTATTTTGCACCCGTGACTTATTAAACTGAGAGTTTGGTAATTTTCACACCTGTCAACAGCTGCTTTTTTGGGAATGGAATTATTATATTCGTCTTGAAATCTGAGGGTAATTAAACTAATAAAGAACATATGGATAAATGAAAGCATGCCGGAGGAGTGAAATACTAGAATAATATGCCCAATGTATAAGAGAGGAAAAAGCTCAATTGTGGAAACTGTTGAGGTATTACCCTACTGAACACAGTATATAAGATTTTCTCTGGAGTGCTGAACAAAAGAATAAAGAAGTGTACCGAAAAGATACTTGGAGAATATCTGTGTGGATTCTAACCAAACAGAGGTACATCTGACCAGTTGTTTGTTGTTAGACAAATAATGGAAAAATTTTATGAATATGAGATAGATCTCCAGTTCCTGTTTGTTGACTTTAAACAAGCTTTTGATAGTATTAATAGACCAGCATTTTAAAAAGGGCTGAAAGAATTGGGCATCTGTGATAAACTGAGAAGGTTAATCAAGCTAACAATGAAGGATACAAAAGCAGAAGTGAATAACAGAAGTACCAGGCAGTTTGACTTTGAGAATGGAGTGAAACAGGGTGATGGCCTCTCTGAAGTCCTGTTTAACTTAGCACTGCATAGTATCATACAAAAAGTAGATAAAAGAGATTTATTTTTATTTATGTATTTACAATCATTTTTTGCATATAGTCACCAACTGGTGGCTTTTGCAAATGTCACAGCATTATTATACACATTTTTTTTTGTGCAAACAGTAGGAATTTGCAGTTTACATGTACAAGAAGCCACTTATGGGTGATGCAGTTCGTAATATATGCTACAGTACGTCATAATGCAACATACAGTTACATAGTATAGATATTTGAATTTACAGCATGTTGTTACAAAAATACTATATACTACAATCACCTCAGAATAGTACATCGTATAGATAGAACAGTTGGCCTACATTTAAGAATAGCTACATTTTAATATCAGTAATCATTCAGGGAATACAAACATTTGAGAGTTAAAAATGATTTTAATTCCCTTTTGAATACTTTACCTCTGTGGCAGCTTATATCACTTGGCTGTTTGTTTAACTATATCTGGCCATTAATCCAAGGACTATGATCTGTCGTCTTTAGTTTATTCCTGTTTCTGAAGAAGCAATATGTTAGTCTTGTGTTATGGGTATGCACATCAGAGCACTTAGTTTCATTATTTTTATGGTCCTCAAAGAATGTTATTAATTTGTACAGATACAAGTAATATACTTTTGGATATTTATGTTGTACAAAGTTTTCCGTACATGAATATCTGTATCCTAGTTGATGCATGGTCCTGATTGCTCTTTTCTGCAGTGTTAGGGATTCTATTCATGTGTCTATCAACAGCACATCCCCATACCGCTATCCCATAATTAATATATGCAAATATTGTCCCATAGTAAGCAGTTTTTAATGTTTGTTCAGAACTAATTTTGATAGTTTGCTAATTAATTGCAGTGAACTGCTGATTATATTGCATACAGAATTGATATGGTCTCCCCATCTAAGATTTTCGTCTAGGTATATCCCCAAAAATTTGTATTTGTCAGTGTCGACTTTTTTATGCCATTTATATTATCAATACAGGTTTGGTATAAATTACCAAGTTTAAATGATAATAGCTGGAATTTGCTAATATTGACTTTTAGACCTTGATCATGGAAATAAGTAGTTATTTGACTTAAGCCATCAGCTGCAGCCAATGTCAAGTCATTAGCTTGTTTGCAAAAGAACAAAAGTGAGGTATCATCTGCATAACTTACTAATTGGGAGTACAGTGGTGCCTCTAAATACACCCCTGGAAATGGAAAAAAGAACACATTGACACTGGTGTGTCAGACCCACCATACTTGCTCCGGACACTGCGAGAGGGCTGTACAAGCAATGATCACATGCACGGCACAGCGGACACACCAGGAACCGCGGTGTTGGCCGTCGAATGGCGCTAGCTGCGCAGCATTTGTGCACCGCCAGCCGTCAGTGTCAGCCAGTTTGTCGTGGCATACGGAGCTCCATCGCAGTCTTTAACACTGGTAGCATGCCGCGACAGCGTGGACTTGAACCATATGTGCAGTTGACGGACTTCGAGCGAGACCGTATAGTGGGCATGCGGGAGGCCGGGTGGACGTACCGCCGAATTGCTCAACACGTGGGGCGTGAGGTCTCCACAGTACATCGATGTTGTCGCCAGCGGTCGGCGGAAGGTGCACGTGCCCGTCGACCTGGGACCGGATCGCAGCGACGCACGGATGCACGCCAAGACCGTTGGATCCTACGCAGTGCCGTAGGGGACCGCACCGCCACTTCCCAGCAAATTAGGGACACTGTTGCTCCTGGGGTATCGGCGAGGACCATTCGCAACCGTTTCCATGACGCTGGGCTACGGTCCCGCACACCGTTAGGCCGTCTTCCGCTCACGCCCCAACATCGTGCAGCCCGCCTCCAGTGGTGTCGCGACAGGCGTGAATGGAGGGACGAATGGAAACGTGTCGTCTTCAGCGATGAGAGTCGCTTCTGCCTTGGTGCCAATGATGGTCGTATGCGTGTTTGGCGCCGTGCAAGTGAGCGCCACAATCGTGACTGCATACGACCGAGGCACACAGGGCCAACACCCGGCATCATGGTGTGGGGAGCGATCTCCTACACTGGCCGTACACCTCTGGTGATCGTCGAGGGGACACTGAATAGTGCACGGTACATCCAAACCGTCATCGAACCCATTGTTCTACCATTCCTAGACCGGCAAGGGAACTTGCTGTTTCAACAGGACAATGCACGTCCGCATGTATCCCGTGCCACCCAACGTGCTCTAGAAGGTGTAAGTCAACTACCCTGGCCAGCAAGATCTCCAGATCTGTCCCCCATTGAGCATGTTTGGGACTGGATGAAGCGTCGTCTCACGCAGTCTGCACGTCCAGCACGAACGCTGGTCCAACTGAGGCGCCAGATGGAAATGGCATGGCAAGCCGTTCCACAGGACTACATCCAGCATCTCTACGATCCTCTCCATGGGAGAATAGCAGCCTGCATTGCTGCGAAAGGTGGATATACACTGTACTAGTGCCGACATTGTGCATGCTCTGTTGCCTGTGTCTATGTGCCTGTGGTTCTGTCAGTGTGATCATGTGATGTATCTGACCCCAGGAATGTGTCAATAAAGTTTCCCCTTCCTGGGACAATGAATTCACGGTGTTCTTATTTCAATTTCCAGGAGTGTAATTAATGTAGACCAGGAAAAGGAAAGGGCCCAATACAGCGCCCTGAGGTACACCTTGTTTTACTGTTTCAGAACTGGATTGGAAATGTTTGATCTGACCATTAATTTCATAACTCAGCTTTGTACACTGCTGACGATTGATGAGATAAGTGATCATTAGTTGTATGGATGCAGCATTTATATTGTAAGTTTCCAGTTTGCTTAGTAGTAGCTCATGGTTCACTGAGGTCTAGAAATATCACTGCTGTCTGCATTGCCTCAGCCAGGGCATCATACACCTTGTGGAGAAATTCGGTAATTGCCTTAATGGTACTGTGATGCTTCCTGAAGCCATGCTGTGTTTCTGCTAGTAAATTATTCTTTGTGAGATAATTATTAAGTTGTGTCAACAAAACAATTTCAAATATTTTACTTAAAATTGGTATTAGTGATATGGGCCTGAAGTTTGATAGGTCTTCTTTCGATCCTTTATGCACAGGTTTAACTGTACCATTCTTCAATATATTTGGAAATGTGTGCTCCCTGATATTGCTGTTGATTATATGGGTAATTATTCCAACTAATTCCTTATTGCATGTTTTAATTATAATACTACTCAGTCCATCCCAGCCAGACGAGGTCTTATTCTTTAAGTTATTTATTATTTTTCCTATTTCCTCCACACTCACTTCCGTAAATTCAAAAGCTATTTCCAGCCTAGGGTAAGGCTTTAGCATCCGAGTCAGACCTGTGTTATTAACTGGATTCACAGCTGAAGATATAATATATTCATTAAATGTATTGCAGATTTTATCTGGATCATTAATATGGTTTCGTTCATGTTGGATTCTGTCAATTTGAGCATCTAACTTGGGGGTGGCTGTGCCTGAGTTTAATCATGTTAGCTGGAAGGGTCAGTCTGGTGTTTTTTACATATCGGTTGTGAGTTACTACTTTCTTAATTTCTTTCACTGGGCAGCAAACATCAAGATATTGTAAAATAATATCATAAAATTTGGCCCATTTGTATTCTGACCCTTTTTGCCGAAGAACTAGTTGCCGTTCCTCAGATGCTAGTTTATTTTTAAAAGCATTAATGTTTTTCTCTTTAAGCATTCTTTTATGTTCTTCGACCTGAGTCATTTCTTGAATGCTTGTGTGTTCATAGTCTACAAATTGACATTTGTGGTCTGAGTAGTGGAAGTCCACATTCCAGCATCTAATACTATCTTTTACCTCTTTACTTAGTATTATGTAGTCTATTCTACTAGAAGTAGACCGAGTTACTCTTGTATCTGAATTTACTGCTTTCATAAGATTATAGGAGTTAAGGGTATCCATTAGGCTGCTGTTATGGTTATTTCAAGATGTTGCCTCTATATTCAAGTCACCAAGTATTGTTCCCTCGTTTGGGTCAGAGTGTCCCACTATTCTACTAAAAATATCTATGAAACGCTGTACCTCTGATTTTGCTGGACGATAGATCCCAATAATTTTCTGTTTCACCATGCCCTTTCCATAAGCTTTGATATGGGGGTCAGTGCCTGTCACTTCAGTCAAGCCTTCATTATTATACAGATCTAGATGGTTTAATTTATTTACTTTGAGCTGCTCTCCAACAAATACTGCTACACCTCCACCTTTAAGATGCTGTCTACAGTAGCTATTCCCTAGGAAATAGCCATCTAGTTTAAAGTATATAATGTCCTCAGATTTCAGTCCGTACTCGGTTAACTCAACTACATTTACAAAGGTCTGCAAAACATTGAGCTTATTTCTAAGATATTGTATATTTAAAATAGAAAGAAACTTCCACATGGGAAAAATATATTAAAAACAAAGATTCCAAGACTTACCAAGCGGGAAAGCGCCGGTAGACAGGCACAATAAAATAACACACATCTGCATGTCTGCTTATGTCTGTGTATGTATCGATGGATGTGTGTGTGTGTGTGTGTGTGTGTGTGTGTGTGTGTGTGTGTGTGTGTGTGTGTGTGCGCGCGGGTATATACCTATCCCCCCCCCCCCCCCCCCCCCCCCCCCCCCCCCCCCAAGGTAAGTCTTTCTGCTCCCGGGATTGGAATGACTCCTTACCCTCTCCCTTAAAACCCACATCCTTTCATCTTTCATTTTCCTTCCCTCTTTCCTGACGAAGCAGCCACCGGTTGCGAAAGCTCGAAATTTTGTGTGTGTGTGTGTTTGTGTGTTATTTTATTGTGCCTGTCCACCGGCACTTTCCCGCTTGGTAAGTCTTGGAATCTTTGTTTCTAATACATTGTATGTTTAAGTGCATGAGCCTTAATGGTACTTTTAGTTTGTCACTTTGAATTTCCTCCTGTTCTGGATTGTTTGTATTGGGCCAAATCTGGTTGGAGTTGGCCCTTTCCACTAGTTTTCCTGCGTGTTGGGATTTAGGGTGATAGCCCATCTGTTTTCACAAATTATTACATCAGCAGCTTTGTTTATGTCCGATGCAAGTCTCTTTCTATGAGACAGATATTAATATTGACCATGCGTTGTGAAACTAGTGTTTTCGTTGCTGTTGACGTCAAGTAGTCTTACATTTTTCAGCTTGGAGCAGAAATGTTGTAATATTTATTTGTTCATCGAATTTCACTATTTACACAAGACCAGTCTGCCAGATCAAATCTCAGAGGTGAATTCGCTAATATTACATTTGTAGTCGATAGCAACTGCAAGATAACTATCAGAATTCTTATAAATGCACTGGCCTCGTTGCAGTAAACATTGTTTGACCCCGCTATGAGAACAACACAGTCACTTTTAGTGGAACTGGCACATTCTTTTTGTATATTGCTGGTTACATTTCTGAATTTCACTCCAGGCTTAACAACAGCTGACACACTCACTTTCTCCTGAGAGTTTGATACAAAGTTTGAAACATTGCGTGCTTGGCTGTCACCAAATATTTTTAATTTGAATCCATGATGTATTTGTTTTTGCTTGGATGAAGAATTGTTCTTTGGAGATTTTGCGTTTGTTTTTGTGGTTTTTAACACTGCAGAGCTGTCTTCAACATTGTCAGACACAAGCTTTCTTTTGGTTCAGGTTTTGAATATTTATGAAACGTTGGTACTCATCTGCTATTCTTACACTATTTTTACCTGAATTGTCATGTTCTATTTTTTCAGCTGCAGCACATTTCTTTGGTTCACGTGATTTAACAGTTACAGTACATTTGTTTTCATTCACTTTTAAATTATTGCTGCTCCCCAGGATTTTGCATTTGTGATCCAAAGCAGCACACTTTATTTGTAATGCTTCAGTATCACTTTGGAACATTTCAGTTATTGAATCCTTGTCTCTGATAATGTTTATATACTTCTTTTCACACATTTCTGTTACCCACATGAGCACGAGTATTCACAGTTATTAATTTTATGTTTATTTTGCAATAGTTTTTGTGAAACCACCATCTACAATATTTGCTCTGGATATCTTTGTTACATAACTTGCAATTATCACCACTTTTCACTCCACTTTTATCCCTTTTATCATAACTATTTACACTCGCTAGTCCGATCGGTGCCATCTTTCACAATATAGATCAGGAATAATAATGATTAAGTCCAGCCAGATATGCGCATATGCAGATGATATTGCCATCGTGACGAGGGATGTAAGATCGCTTAAAGAAATATATGGACAAGTGGAAGCAGAAGGAACAAGAATTTGACATACTGTAAATGAAAGCAAGACAAAGTATATGGTTATGTGCACTTCTGAAGCAAGGAGGTCACCACAGGACCTGAAGATCTCTGACAAATGCTTCATAGCTGTTAGATGCTTTCATTATTTAGATGTCCTCAAAACCAATGAATAGTATGAGACAATGTATTAGAGAAAGGATACAAGCAAGAAACAAAGTCTATTGTGCAAACCTAAAGATACTCAAGAACTAACAAAGAGATAGAGGGGCTGGCCAGTACTTACCTCAGCTCAGTACAGCCGATAGATACACAAAGCAAAACAGAAAATTTACATTCCTAGCTTTCGGAACTTTGTTCCTTCATCAGGGAGGGGAGAGGGGAATAAGGGGATGAAGGGAAAGTGGATTCAGTTACTCACAACCCAGATTATGAAGCAACAGGGAAAGGTAAACAGGGAGGGTAGTAAAGATGTCGGCATGGTCGTCGGAGGTAAGCCAAAGATATTCTACTGTAAGTACTGTGCCAGCTTCAAACCAAAGAGGATGCATACAGAAGTAAAGAGGTATAGAGATATACAGTATAAAGATAAACACAACTATGTAGGAAGAAAAGATGCGTGAATGGCTAAAGAGGAGGACCTAGGAACCTGCTACACCATACATGCCATTTGGCTTCTCCCACTCAACACCAGTCCCTGGGAGCTGCGGGGATGGGAACTTGCTCTCCAACACATCCTTTCATCCCGCCATCCCCCCTGGACTGAACCTACATTAACCAACATCTCTCCCATTTACTCTTCAGTCTTCTCCTTTTTTCCTCTCCTCTTTAGCCATTCAAGCATCTCTTCATCCTACATAGTTGTGTTTATCTTTATACTGTATACCTCTTTACTTCTGTATGCATCCTCTTTGGTTTGAAGCTGGCACAGTACTTAAAGTAGAATATCTTTGGCTTCCCTCTGACGACCATGCCTCCATCCTTACTATCCTCCCTGTTTACCTTTCCCTGTTGCTTCATAACCTGGGGTTTGAGTAACTGAGTCCACTTTCCCTTCATCCCTTTATTCCTCTCTCCCATCCCTGATGAAGGAACAAGGTTCCGAATGCCAGGAATGTAAATTTCTGTTCTGTTTTGTGCATCTATCGGCTGTACTGAGCTGAGGTAAGTACTGGCCAGCCCCTCTATTTCTTTGTTAGTATTTGTTTCACACCTTTATATGAGATTTTCCATTAATCATTTAGATACTCAAGAACTCTTTAATTATAAGAACAACTAAATTGAGAGTATACTATTCCCTTGTGTGACCTGTTGCCAAATATGGATGTGGACAATGACAGAAGCAGACAGTAACAGCTTAAGGACATTTGAAAGGGATTTGATATCCCCCCAGGCAGACATCGTATTGAGGGCACGAGTCGGCACAGCTGGAGTAGCAGAGTTGTTCAGAAACCTGCTGTGAATGGTGTGTGCATCACATGACATTGGCAGACCCACTGACAGAAGGGACTTACTTGTGACTGGCAGCAAGCAGACCAGGAATTAAATTGCCATGCATCGTGCTGTGCATTTCATTCCAAGTGCTGTCATGAGCTTAGTCATTAGCCAAGTATATTACCATGCGTGCATTCTAGGACTGACGGACACTGCTTCTTGAGGATCTGTTTGGACGGTGAGTTTGTTCCGTTCACAGGGTTCTGTCCTCCAGTTGTTACTGAGCCACCTTTGGCCCGCAAAGTATCCTTGCGCTGACAGTGTCGAGTAGCAGCATTGTCACTAAAGTTTTCTAATTCACTAAATTGCATAAAATCAGTGACTGTAAATTGTGCCTTTTTTGACAAGCAATCACAAATTCTCTCTCTCAGCTGAGAGATTGACCTCAGTTTGATTACAAACTGCTGTGAAGAACAGTGTCAGAAGGCTTTTAGAAATCCAATAATATGGATTCAATTTGAAATCCCTGTTGGTACCACTCATTACTTTGTGTAAACAAAGAGCCAGTTGTAAATATATTATGGAAAGTTCTGACAGAATGTAAATAATTAGGAATAAAAGTAACAACTTACTGAATAGTTGTGGTGTTGTGTTTTGACAGGTACATAAATTACAGTTACTGCCCGATGGTGTGTTTTTAATATCCTACTATGAACGCTGCCACACCCTGCACTTTTTTCACTTAGCACATTGGTGACAAAGGATCAATTTATATACAGTAAATCATTTTGCTTGCCAAAGCCACACACAAAAGTGTATAGAAATAGAGTTCTTTTTTGCCCCTCAACTGTGGCTTATAATGCATTCTTGCCTGGAGCTGAGCCACAAATGTGAAATTGCAGAATCTGGTCTCACAATATTATACAGTGTTTATAGTAACATAGATCACATTACATTGGTGAATGAAATGTGAGTCCAGCTAATTAATGATGTATTTATCCAGTGAAAGACAGCAGGTATATTTTGTTAGCGCTATTTTTCTTTTTTTCTTTTGAAACTGCCACTTTGCATGATGTTATGCCTGCCGTCTTTAGGGTTTCAGCTTGTGTAACATTGTGACATTTTTAGTCTGGGTGGCAAGTCTTGGAGTATCAAAATTGTATTGCAGTTTGTGAGTACTCTAACTAGAACTTGCAGTGTCACCAGTTTCTTTGTTAGCTCGATTGATAGTAGTGGAACACTGGGAGCACTCTAGGCTGGAGCAACCCAGTAAATCTCTTGTAACTGAACACTGTTTGGAGTACAAGCACTTCGTGAAGTATGATGAGACCAAAACTCTGATGCAGTCTTCTAATTTCTGGAAGATTATCATTAAGAGAGTAATTGAAATCAATCTGGGGAAAACTGAGGAAAAAAGAGTCAAATGATTAATATGAATTCTGGTTACCAACTTTACCAAGCATAGGATGCCAAGCTCAAATCACTGAAGGCACTATGTGGCATTTGCAGCTGTAAACAGATTCTGTGACTGTGAAAATGAAGATACCACTCCCTCACTGCATGTATGAGTGGCAGAGGAGATGTAACACCAATAATTCATCCACGAATGACTGCAGGTGTGGGTTCAGGCCTCTGGGTATACAGCACGACAGAGCATCGCAAACTGGTTGACAAGGGGTCGAGAGGTGGGGATAGGTGCAGATATAGAGGGAGGGACAGCTCCTGTGACGTCTCAGTACATCAGTACCTTTGGTGTCAGCAAAATACGTATTTGTGCCAGTCAGGTATGATCGTCCAGCCTCAATCCAGAAAGACACAAACAAATAATATCGATAATGAATACTGCAGTATGTATTGTTGTTGCCCAAAGAATGATTTGATGCAGATCTCCAGCAATTCTATCCTTCACAAGCCTCTTCATTTCTTTGTAAGTACCTTGCACCTTGCATCCATTTGAACATGTTTGCTGTAGCTGAGCCTGTGTCCCCCACTCAATTCTTGTCCCCACACTTCGTTCCAATAACAAATTGGCAATTCATTTGTGTCTCAGTGTGTGTCATGTCAAGCGATCCTTTTTCTTAATGTGTGTGTCCCCAGTGGTAGGGTCGCCAATTTGATTCAGTACCACCTCATTAGTTATTCAGTCCACAGTAATTTTCCACATTTTCTTATAGTGCGACTTTTTAAAAAGCATCTTTTCTCCTCTCAGCAGAGTTGTTTATTGTTCACATTCGGTTTTGAGGCTATGCTCCGTACAGATACCTGCAGAAAGTACTACTAGCCCTTAAATTTACATTTGATGTTAACACATTTCTCTTGCTTATAAATGCTTCCTTTGCTGTTGCTAGTCTTCATTTTATATCCTGTGTACTTTGGCAATTGTCAGCTATTTTGCTGCGCAAATAGTTTCCTAATTAAATTCCCTCAGCATAACCTGATTTAATTAGACTATAGACATCATTTTATTTTTGTCGGTGTTTATTTTGTAACCTCTTTTCAAAAAAATATCCAATCCATTCATTTTGGATACCAACTTACCAACCTTTGTTGTGTATGGCAGAACTAGAATGTTGTCAGCAAACCTGAAAGTTCGTATTTCGTCTCCCTGAAAATTTACTTTTCAAATTTCCCCTTCATTTCCTTTACAGCTTGATCCGTGTATTGATGAAATAACTCTGGGTATTGGCTACAACCCTACCTCACTCATTCACAGTACCTTAAGAATTTTAGAGGTTGTGTTCCACTCACCATTGTCAAAAGCATTCTTAAATCTGCAAATGGTATAATGTAGGTTTGCCTTTCTGTAATATATCTTAGATACTTTGTAGGGCCAGTGTTGCCTCAGTGTTCCCACAGTTCTCTTGAACCCAAACTGACTTCCCAGGACGGCTCTTACCAGTTCCCCCATTCTTTTGCAAATAATTTGTGCCTGTATTTTGCAATCATGATTTATTAAACTGGTGGTTGAGTGCTATTCACACCTGTTCTTTGGAAAAGCAATGATCATATTTATTGCTCTTGGTGTGTGGGAGTGTCTTGCCTCTCTCATATATCTTAGCATCATGTGCATGGCTGTCCATAGGATCTCAGTAATTCTGAGCGAATTTCTTCTATTCCAGGTGCATCGCTTCCACTTCGGCCTTTCAGTGCTCTTTAAATTTTCTCACAGTATCTTATGTCCTATTTTTTGTCATCTATATCCTTTGCTGTTACTATAATACTGTCTTCCCTTACATAGATGTCCTTTATATTCTGTCCACCATTTAGCCATCCTCTGTTTGCTCGGTACAGGTTTGGCATCTGAATTCTTGGTATTCGTGCAGGTAGTTTTTATTTTTTTTATTACCCCCCCCCCCCCCCCTCCTCATGAGGTCTCTTTAATTTGTCTACAGTGGCATATCTCTTTCCTGTAGTAAGGTGTGCTTCTACAGCTTTGCATTTCTTATATTTTGCTCTGCCTGTCAGTATTGTTTTCAGGCATCAGTATTCCAGTTACCCATTTCATTTCCTACATTTTCATACTTTCTCATTTTGTCTCAGTTAAATATGTCCTTTTTGCCCTGCTCTTACTATCATGTTCTTTCCCCAATTACAGTTTCAGTTGCAGCTATCTTCTCAGATGTTTTCTCAAGTAGGGAGATCGGAATGGGGCCCCCTCAGCCTCGTGAGGCCACACGAAGAACTGCTCGAATAAAGAAGCTTCCGCACAGTTGGGATTCCTCTGTTGGTGGTAATGACTGGAGGGATTGATGACATGCTGGCTACACGTTGCGTGGTCATAGGTCACACCTCATAATGCCTTATAGGCAGCATTTAGGACTGGCCTGTTGCCAAACCCCTAAGTAGTGTTTGTGGTTTCAGTCTGCGAAGCTAGAGAGCATATAAATTTCTACTAGTGGGAGGGTGTCGGCTTTGTATCTGTTGTGGCCATCTGTGATGCCCCTTTATCTCTAGGTGTCTCTGTGAATGTGTGTGTCTCTGTGAGCCGTAACTGGTGCCAAAGTTAAAGATGTGCTGTTTTAAGTAACACAACTGCTTAAGGAAGCTGTTAAGGTAATGGGACTTAGTTTCTGGCGAGGCAGGGTGTGTCGTGGGCCCTCGTTTACTAGGCCCGTGATGGAGAAAAACTTATTTCCGATTGTGCAGCAGCAGGAAGTTGCAGTTAGATAAGGCTGTTGCTGGGCTATAAATAGCCTCGTGGAGCTGATATCACCATGACTCTGGCATGGAGTTGTAGACGTGCAACAGCATTGAATGGCTCACAATGGGGCATCGCTATAGTTATCGTCGCTGGCGTCAGACTGTGTATAAAGCTATAGACAGAGTTGGGTTGAAGTCTGCTGTTATCACAGCTAAGTAAAAAGTTAAAGGCATCGCTTCTCGTGCTGTAGTTGATGGACCTCGTGTGTTTTTAGGTCGTAGATTTGATTTTGATATAAGTCACTGTTCTGTTCGTAATAGCTTATCCAGATTCCTATTTTCTTATTCACTATTGTACTTGCTATTGCATTTTGCCTGTTATATTTTGTGTTGATAATCCTGTACTGATTTGACCACATGCCCTGCCTTCTTGCAGCTACACTTCACTAATTCCCACTATATGTTTATTCAGCCCATCCATCTGCTTTAATAAATTCTTTAACCCACCTATCCATTTAATGGATCCAACATTCCATGTTTCGACCCAACACCAATATGTATTTCTTCTGCTGACATCATCTTTTTGAGTAGTCCTCACATGGTGAACCATAGTGGGAACTATATCCTCCAGAATATTTTACTTAAGAGGATGCCATCATCATTAAGCCAGACAGTAGAGTTGCAAGTTGCATGCTGTCAGCATAAATAATGATTGTAGTTTGCCCCTTGCGGGCTTTCTGTATTAAAAAATAAAAAAAAAAGTGAAATGTGACCCTCAACTATGTACCCTGAGTTGAAATATTAAAGGTTTTTGCTGGTTTTGTTGTCTAGGACCTGGGACATGTAGTTGCCGCATTACAAGCCAAAATACTGCTGAGTCTACAGTATACAATATGAATATACAGATGAATCGAGTGGTCAAAGGTTCCTATCACTTGGCAACTGCGAATTTTGAATGTAACATAGAAAGTTATAAATGAAAAATTGCAATTAAGTAAAATCTGCAGGTACTATTTTTAACGACTTTGAGTGATGAGTACGATAGCAGAAGTACCTTTAAGAATGCCGTTTATTACTGCAAAACACTTACTGGTGTTGATGATCCAGCAATTAAATAAAATATAAGTTGAATAACAGGGAACAATAGATTCCTATTTCAAGTAATTAGCTATGAACAACAACATATCTTGATAGATATTCACTTCTAAATTCATACTACGTCTTCACTGCAGAAGCCGTGGAAATGTCACAAGTGCACAACTCGGCACTACAAAATATATCTATCTCTTGCGACCACGCGCGAACTGCTTCCCAGTATCTCCCATAACCATCTGTCGTGCATTCCCATCCAGCCTTCTCCCGCGTCCTCCGTGACCCAATCCTCCTCCCCCACTTCCATACAGTCTCTCCATTCTTCTGTAGTTTCCTACCAGAGTAACGAGCGCTGAGATTGGCTAGAGCACTCTCGCCAAGTCTCCAAGCCAACGCACACTCACAAACATATTGAAACACATACGAAATACTGGATTTACATTTAAACAACTTGAAATTAAATAAATATTCCTACAGCTGGACCATAAACACGCTCTAACACACATTATTAAATACATAAACAAATCAAATAAACATGTATCAAAGGAATAGAAACAAAGCCGGCCAGTAGCCTAATGTCTCTGTGCTTTCTAAAAAACAGTAAATATTTGACCAATTTCTTCATGAATAGTATATATCGGATATACACAAAGACATAAACGAATATTTTGATAAGCATGCTGCTAACGTTTTTTCATGTAACTGTGGAGTACTTATGGCATGACGCAATCAATATTAATCGGCCACTTTGACCTCCAATGTACTATTCAAGTTACATGGCTGTAACTCATACCAATTTAGGTTTACACTAATAGCTTTCTAAAGACACATCAATCGACAAAATTGGATGAACCGTTTAGATTTTGGAAATTTGTTGCTGGGTGTTACTTGTATAATTTACAGTCAGATACTAAACTTTAAACTAATAAAGATCTTGAAAATCTGATTACGCCATCAGAATAATGGTAATGTAGATGTTTCTTTTTAAGATATCAAGATTCCTCTGGCTATTATTAATTTTTACATGAACTGTGAAATGTCCGCCATTATGGTTCCACAAAGTCCGCCATATTTGGCACTCCCAGCATACAAATCTGCTTCGTTGACACAAAGCACAGTCCTCTTCATAGCGTCAACATTGAATTCCCAGCCACGCGGTCATCCTAGATCACACGCTTGGGCTACCCTTCTTGCTCTGGCTTGTGTGGCCACACCAACTCCGAACGTAGAATATTTTCAGGGCACCACAACTCACCCATTACCTCACACCCTGCTTTCAGCCATTCAAAGAGCCACCACAGCAAGGCCACATTGGCTGACGTATCAGGCCAGATCAGCCAATCATCCACACTGTTTCCCTGCAACAGCTGAAGAGACTGCTGTCCCTTCTTCAGAACCCATGTTTGTCTGGCTTCTCCACAGATATCTCTCCATTGTGGTGACATCGAGGTACAGCTGTCTATATCATAAAAGCACGCAAGTCATCCTACTTCAACAAGGTCTGTTTTTGTTGCAGAATTGTAAAGCTTATTCTAAACTTGTTCATTGTGACAATGCTATAGGAAAAAAACCATCTCTGAAAGAATCATCAGAGGTTTAGGAAGTACTGCACTCACTAATTTTTCTCAACACAGCATTTCTTGTATATGTTAGATGCAGGTACGCAGGTACACAGGTACAGTTTCAAATTTTTTTGCAACTGCACCACTTTATCGGCAGAACTCAAATTGTATGACAAAGATATCTTTCCAAATACGTGATTTGCTCAGAGAATTCATGGCTGGTGGAACACAATATTTTATACTGGATGGCTGATTTTAAACGCAACAAAAATAATGCTGTCTGTGTCTCAGGGAAGTTTTGTAGAAAAGCTAATTTTCACAACTTTAACAGTTTGTCAGACTCGATGAACTGAGCTCCCGATGTAGGACAGTATCATCGTCCTCAGCAGATCATTGTGAGGAAAAACATGATGACTTGGATAATATTTCCACTTTTTGTACTAAATGTTGGTAAATTGAATGTCAGTATGCAAACCAAGAGAAATAACTCTATAATACCTGATCACATATTTTAACTGTCAAGGAATAGTGTGTTTCATAGTTCAGTATCAAGGAGTAATATGCGAAAGATATAGAGGAATAGACATATAGAATCAGTAGTTGCGAAGGCAGATTGAATACTTAGAATTTTTGGGTGGACTCTGAAATAACTGTTTTTGTAGAGTACTGCCTATTCAAGAGTACTGTTTCAGTGTTTGGAGTCCTTATCAAGTAGGAATGACTAGAGATATTCAAGTAATTCTGAGTTTCCTGCTAAATTAGTAACAGGTAAGAGCAGTCCATAGAAGAATGTGATTGAGATGCTCAGGGAATACACATTGGGTTTCTGAAGGAAAGGTATTGTTTGTCTTGTGAAATTGTGTCTGACACCTTTAGGTAATAGATAATCAAGAAAGACTATGCATCAAATCTCCTGCTTTCCTTGTGTATATCATGTTAAGGCCGAAACAATAAGGGAAGAGAGATTTGACTAAGACTTAGAGACACATTTTCCTTCACTTTGCACACAAATGGCACAGGATAGTGAGTACCTATTGTTCATATGAAGTACCCCCTACTGTTCATTATATAGTGAGGTGTAAATAATTTACATTTGCCATGTGTTCAGCTCCTGGGTATGTTTATGATACGGATCCAGGACCAATATACACTTTCCTCATTTGTTCAGAACCTTCACTTCAAACCATTTAACTGTGTCCTCTTCTGCTCAGTGAGAAACCTTACTGGACTTTAAAATCCCTATATCTGTTGGCCTTTTGAAAACCCCTCTGTTTTAACCCAAGCACCAGTACCTCCATTTTGGAAATTATTGCCTTCTTTGCACTAAAAGATTTCTTCCCTTCCATCTCAGCACTCACGGGTGCTGTGTCTATAGTGATATACGTCTGGCTGAGGCCTTCACAGGCAGGCACTATCCTCTACACTTAACAGTACAAACATACCTCCTGTGCGCAAATGGTGGTACTGTATTCTCTTTACTAGCTGCAAATAAGCAGCCTGTTTCTTACACAATACAATCGCTGCACATTTAACAACTAAACCTAATTCTCTGCCAAAGTTACACAATGCTCTAAGCTGAAGAATATCTTAAAGAGAATCCTTTTTACATCTCTTAAACTTGTATTCCTCTAGCCTTACAACCTAGGTAGTATGCTCTTTATACCATACCTGCTCCTAGCCTCTTGTTATACAGATCATATCTGTGCAGAAGAGGCAATTGTAAAACCTGAACCGTGTACCTATTCACTAATACATACATAACCAGCAGTCCAGGCACCGTAGACCGTGCGCTGCTTCCACAAACTGCCTCCGCTCCTTTCTGTTTTGTGCCCGGTTCCTCCTGTCCCCAAGGTTGCCAGGTCCTTCAACAGGTTGTCCATCCATTGCTACCCCCCCTGAATTCTTTTGCTCTTCAGCTTCTGTGAGGTTGTCGGTTGTTGCATCGAGAGGTAGAATCCCTCATTCTTCCCCCTTACCTATTCTTCTTTATCTAAGATCAGTCCCCATAGTGTCTCATTACTCCTCTTTCAAATATTAATGGTTTTTACTTTTCTCATTTTGCTTGCTCCAGATTTCTGAACTATATGTGACTGCTGAGTATATCTCTGTGTTATGTATTCTCATTTCAATATTCGCTGATACTGGTTTTGAGCTGAATGTCTCCCTGAGGGAATATGCGTATCGCAGACACACTGCTATTCGTTCTGTGATATGCGTTTCTGTAATGGTGTTGCTGGTAGACTGAGATCCTGAGTATTTGAAGTGGTGAACTCTCTCCAAGCTCGTGCCATTTATCTCATGAAATTCTTACTGCTTTTGTCCTCTTCCTAATTGTACGAAATCCAGTTTGTCTCGATCCACATTCATCCGCTCGTGTGATCTTTAAATCGTATGCTGTTGTACGTGAGGCCACCTTTGAAAGAAGCCGTACAAGATATCGACCCTGCTGCAGAGGTTGCATGGGATTTTGTGTTGGGATGACCGACATTACACACTGCTCTCTCCATTGAATCTCTAAGTTTGACATACTGCTCACTTGACAATTGTATTTTGCCCAGAATTTTCCATTATCAAAAAAATTGTGTCGTCCCTGTTTCCTTTGAGGATTTGGCAAGGTTGGGAAAGGAGTTGGTTGTGCCCAATCAAAGAAACCAATCTGACATTTACCATAAACGATTTAGGGAAATCGTGGAAAACCCAAATCTGAACAGATGATTTTAACCTCTTCACCCCCCCCCCCCTCCCCCAATATGAGTGCGGTGTCTATTATCTAGCCATCTCAGTCAGCCATTGTGGAGGAGGTATGGTTGCAGTCCCACCATATTCCACTGTTGCTGTGTGTGACTGCAAGTGCACCGAGAGTGGGTCACCGCACGTGTGCACTCGAATTGCCCACCAACTGTATTGGCACGGGTCAGCCACTAGAGGCTGCCAGTAGGGAATGCGCACAAGGCACCGTCTCTGCCATGCCATCTGTGTGTGACACACGCCTGTGTATATGTGCAGTACAGTGCTGACTGAATCTCTTGTTGTATTTCTAGTTTGTATTTCACACACCAGTGTTCTGTGTCTTGTAGTATCCCGAGAGGCTTAAAGTTCAGATGTTATAAAAAGACATAGTTTTGTGATGTGGATCGGCTTTGTGCATTAATTGATTACTACACAGTTGGTTAAGAGTTTGGAATGGTTTTTGTTTGTGCAATCTTTGAGTGCAGTTTCATCAGGTTATTCGTTATGGATGCCATGTGTCCGGCACTGATTGAACAGCTTACTTTGGCTGTGACCACTTTGTCGACTTCCATTAACAGACAGGGTAATTTTCTACTGCTCGGTCCATCAATTTTTGCTCCATATAATGATTCAGCCGAGAACAGGGAAGCCTATGAAAAAAGACTCGAGTGTTTTTTGGCTTTTGGTGTGACAGACTCGTTTTTGTGCAAAACTTTCCTCATGTGCATTTCATGTAAGGTGGATCAGTCAGTAACTGTGTCAGCTTGCTCCTTTGCAAGAACTGGCAGCTCTCACTTTCGATCACATGTGCAGTCTATTCCGCATATACCATTGCAAATGAATGCGTGTCATATAGGTGTGAGTTGAGTTCTACCAGTGCTATCAGAAACCAAACCAATCGTACAGAGCCTGGGTAGCTGGACTTCACAGCCGTAGCTGTAAGTGTTATTGTATTACTGATTCCCACAATGACTCTAATGCAGACTCTGCTGTGTGCGACACATTATCTGTTTAGCTCAAAACAAGGAAATAAGCCAGAAAGTGTTACTCTGTGAAAACTCCATGTTCACAAAATTTTTGAAAATAGCTCAATCTTTTGAAGTTTCTCAGACAGCGGGTGACCAAACCGAAAAGTCAGGCAATGTGGTGGCAGTGTTACAAGATGTGTACACTAGGATGACAGATAGTCTGCACGAGTTAAGTATATTTCACAAAGTTCAACACCACTACTGCAGTGACATTATTGAATTTGCAAACCTACGTGAGTTTAGACTCACTACCATTGACTCCAGTCACCAGGAAGTGGTCAGTTATAACAAACTGAACATTGCACTTTTGGAACCATTTTTGGCATCTTCTCTTACGAGCCAGTGGTTTGTTCCCTCATATTTTTTGTGGCTGCTGATGCCGGTGTTGAGAACTTGTTTGCGATGGACACGTTTCAGGCATTTGAATCTTCTATCACTGACATAGTCCACCTTTTGTCTGATGAGGTATTGTATTCTCAATTGGAAACACTGTTAAGGGGTTTTCAGAGTTGTTTCCAGAAGGTATAGGGTATTCTATGAATTTTTCTGCTCGTATTTCTGTGAAATCCACAGTTCAACCTCATTTTTGTTGTGCACATCCTGTTTCCGTTGCCCTGAAAAATCAAGTGAAAGCTGAGTAGGACAGGCTTCAATCTCTAGGGGTGGTGCAACGTGTTTTGGCAACTGAATGGTTGTCTGTGCTGGTTGTTGTTCAGAAGCCATCAGGAAAACTTCGCCCCTGTGGTGACTTCAGTACTACTATCAATACGCAGTCGATTGTGGATACGTATCCTTTCTCGTGCCAAGAGGAGCTGTTGGGAAAAATAGTGAGTGGCCAGTACTTATGTAAAATTGATTTGTCTGAAGCATATCTGCAAGTTCCTGTGCATGAAGAGTCTAGGCAAATTCTGATTTTGAATACTCCTTATAGTCTCTATCAATATAGCCGCCTTCCTCTTGGTGTCGCTAGTGCCTATGCTATTTATCAGTGATTTTTAGAGCGATTGAATGTGCTTGTCCCAGGATGCATTAATTGTCCGGATGATATTGGTGTCACAGGAAGATTACTTGAAAAATTTGGGCACTTTGTTTTCTGTCTTACAGTTTGCATGCTTGACCTTCCAAAATCTCAGTTTTTTTTCAACCTTCTATTCTGTATTTGGGTTTGATGTCTCGTAGGATGCCTCACCCCCCATCCATGAAGGAGCTTCAGACCTTTCTAGGGAAGATACCCTACTACCATAAGTTTCTGCCTTGGGCGGCCACATTGGCACACCCATTGCATGCATTGTTACACAAGATTGTATGTTTTGCTGGAGCCAGGATTGTGATCATGCTTTTCTGGACCAGCATATTGGCACGCTCCTAGCCCATTGATAAGCCAACGGCTCTGAACGACCTGTTGCCTTCACCTCTAAATCTCACTGGCCCAGCAGTGTTCCCCTCAAGCGGAAAACAGGCTCTGCCATATAGTCTGTGCTGTCCAGAAATTTCATGTTTCTTGTATGGCTCCAAGTTCCACCTTATTACTGACCATAAACTCTTGCTTTCCTTGTTTAACCATCACATTTCCTTGCCTGACAATGCAGCACATCACTTACAGTGCTGGGTGCTGTTTTTGTCTTGTTACAATTACAAAATCTAGTATTGGCCTGTGTTTAAACATGGCAATGCAGATGCCTTGTCCTGACTTCCTATGGCTCCTGGTGCCATCTTTGATCATGAAAAATTGCTTTGCTTCCATATCGATACTGAAATACAGGCTGCAGTCAAGGGTCTTCCATGTACGAGCTCACCCATAGCAACTGCTGTTGCTCTCAACCCAGTGCTCCACCGGGTGGTTCAGTTTGTTCAACAGGGCTGTCCAGATAAACTTCCAGGTTGGGCTTTGGACACCCTGCACAACCAATTTTCTTTACAGTATCACCTATATGTTTTTGACAGTGTTTTGCTGTTGTCCATGGAAGATTTCTCTCCTGCAGTAGTCATTCCCACCACACTGGGGCATGAGGTACTACACTTTCTCTACTGGGATCACTGGGAATTTCACACACTTAACTGTGTGATTTCTGATCTGGGGAAGACAGAGTCATTCACACCAGAACTGACCAAGATAGACCAGGAATGGTAGGAGCTGGAATAATTTTGAGGAAACACTATGGCTCATGTGTCAAGGGGTATGTGCAATGTAGCTCTCAAATAATACTAGTCAAACTTGAAACTAAACCAAAGGACACTGTGATAATACAAATATACATGCCAACATCCAAAGAAGAAGATGCCACCTTTGACGAAATATATGAAGAACTAAGTAATGCGATGGGAAATGTTACGGGAGATGAAAACCTGATTGCCAGGGGGCACTGGAACGCGATTGTGGGTGAAGAACTAGAGGAAGGAATTGTTGGCAAATATGGACATGGAAGAACAAATGAAAGAGGAGATCGGCTTTCGAGTTCTGCTCAAGGAACCAATTAGTTGTTGCAAACACACTTTTCCAACATCACAAATGAAGAAGATACACAGGGAAGGCCTGTGGAGACCTGAGGAGACAACAGATTGATTACAGTCTAGTGAAAGCACGTTTTAGGAACCAGATAAAAGATTGCAGGAGCTATCCATCTGCAAAAATAGGCAGTTATCATAACCTAGTCCTGATGAAAAGTTCACTGAGATTCAAACGTTTGAAGAAGAACCCAGTAAAACTTAAATGGGGACTAGAAAAACTGAAAACTGAGGGACTGGCAAAGCGCTATGCTCATTAAACAGATAACCTAGCTAAGAAGTTTCAACATGGTGGAGTAAATGAAGACTGGAATCAAATTAAATCTGGTATATACAAAGCAACAGAAAAGATAGTGCGAAGAACTGAACCCAAAATCAAGAGGAAATGGATTACAGCAGATATTATTGAGCTTATAGAAAACAGGAGATTATACAAAAATGCAACTGACGAACAAGAAAAAGCTGAATACAGAAGTCTAAGGAATTTAGTTTATACGGAAGCTAGGAAAGCAAACGAAAATTTTCTTGAAGGAATGTGCAGAGAAGTGGAAGAAAATATGCAAAGCAGAAGAACTGATTTAGCCTACAGAACAGCAAATCAATTTTTTAACAAACGTAAAACAATACTCTCAGGCACAATAGAAAATAAAGAGGGGAAACTGCTGTTTGGTGAAGACATGATGAAAAGAATACATAGAGGAGTTGTACGCCGGAACACCTCCTTTGGAGGAATTAATAGGAAGAGAAGAGCAAGTAGACGAAGATGACATTCTGCAAGAAGAATTTGACAGAGCTCTAAAAGAACTACGGGACAACAAAGCAACAGGCATTGATGACATCCCTGCAGAACTAATGAAGAATGCTGGTGACAGCATGAAAATGATGCTGCTTAAACTTATTAGGTCCACCTATAAAGCAGGAGAGATATACCAACAGACTTGCAGAAATGTATCATATTTCCTATACCAAAGAAGGCAGCAGCTACAAAATGCAAACAGTACCGAACTCTAAGCCTAATATCACATACATCAAAAATTCTCATAAAAATAGTTCTGAAGAGAATTGAAGAGAAGAAGGATATGCGGAGTGAAGATCAGTTTGGCTTCTGAAGGGGATTGGGAACAAGAGAGGCGATTCTGACACTGAGACTTGTTATCGAAAAGCAATGACAGAAAAATAAACCAACTTATATTGCCTTTGTAGACATGGAAAAGGCATTTGATAACGTTATCTGGCAAGAGATGTTCAGAGTGCTGAGGAAAAGTGGAATAAAGTACAAAGACATCTGTGTGATACTCAGCTTCTATAAGAATGAGGTGGCAGTGATTAGGAACTGTCACCATGAACAAGAAGGAAACATTAGAAAAGGGGTAAGGCAAGGATGTGCTCTCTTTCCTCTTATATTCAATGCTTTCATCCAGGAAGCTATAGACCAAGTTCAAGAAACTACTGAGGTGGGGATCAAAATTAATGGACAGAAGATAGATATGCTATGTTATGCAGATGATATTGCTATAGTCACGGAGACAAAAGAAGATCTAGAGGAAATCCTCAAAACAATGGAAAAAATTCTATGCTCTCAGTATGGAATGAGAATAAACAAGAAAAAGACTGAAGTGATGGTATGCAGTACAGGAGCAGAATATGAACCTTTGAGAATGAGAATTGGAAGAGAGGAGCTGGAAGTGATAGACGAATTTAATTACCTGGGAAGCAAAATCACAAGAGATGGTAGAAGCCGGAAAGAAATTGTGACCACAATACAAAAGGCCAAAATTGCATTAATCGGAGAAGGAACTTACTCACCAGCAACAACATCAGTCTGAAAATAAGGAAACGTATCATGAAAGGTTTCGTTTGGAGTGTGGCCCTATATGGGCATGAAACTTGGATGATAGGAAAAGAAGAGAGAAAACGGCTAGAGGCCTGGAGATGTGGTGCTATAGAAGGATGATGAAGATCAGCTAGAGAGACAAAGTAACAAACGAAGAGGTGCTTAGAAGAGTACAGGAAACCAGATCTCTGTGGAGGCACATGCAAACAAGAAGAGACAAACTTGTAGGGCACATCCTACGACACGTCATCATTGGAACAATAGCAGAAGGAGCTATTGGCGGGGGCAACCATGGATATCATACATGCAACAGATCGTGAATGACGTTGGATGTAAGATATACGTGGTAATGAAGAGGAAGGCAGACAGAAGAGAGGAATGGCGCTCTGCTGCAAACCAACCTCAGGGTTGAACACTTAAAGAAGAACTGTTAGCTAGGAGACATGTTTTTTGGCCAGAGATTGATGGCAGGGTTGTCTATTTTATTGTGCTTGTGAACAGTTTGACTGCAAAAAGGTAGCTTTTGGGTCATCTCCATGCCCTAGACCTGCTCCACACCAGCTATGTGAATGCGTTCATGTAGACTTTGCATGTCCCATCTACAATTCCTATTGGCTCTTGGTTGTGGACGCATTTTCCTCCTTTTCTTACTTTCTCAGGTGTGCATCAAAATCAGTCGAGGACAATTCATAAACTTTTCAGGGATTCTGTGTTGAAGGGTTGCCTTACACCTTAGTTTCCAAAATGGGACCCATTTCATTTCTCACACCTTTCAATTGTTTTGTTTCCATCATGTCGTTCATCACAATATGGCTCCGCGATTCCACCCTCAGTCAAAGAGTTAGGTAGAATGACTAGTGCAAACGTTAGAGTATCAAATGAAAAATTTTGTTGTGGGTTCCTTCCTGGAGGACGCCCTTCTCCGTTTGCTGACCACCTGTCACTTCTCATCTGTGAGGGAGCAGAGCCTGGCCGACAGCCACTTATGTTCCTCCACCTTCTACGGCCTGCATCCCACCTGTCACGCTCGGGTTCGTCTGGCCACTCTGTGCCGGATTGCCGGTGTGGGCACGAGGGTTCGGTTGCTGGCCCGAGTGGATACCAGCCACGATTGTCCACCACTGCCTTTCTGATATCCGTACGGCTGACAGGCCGGTAGCGCACCACTTCGGTGTGTCGTGCCTCCCCTCTCTGCCAGAAGCTACTCGCTCACGAGTGTGGCCCCTGTCACCGCAGTCCGCCCCACTGTCCTGTGCCACGAGCCATTTGTTGCCGACTGTGGAGGAGCACCTGTTCCATCGGCTGCCTTCTTCACGAGGAGCACAACGGGGTTCCAGCTCCATCTTGTCCACACTGGGACCTGCCTGCCGACAATGACGATTCAGAGATGGCGCCAGCACCCTCCTCTCTGGCACTGTCACCAGGTGCGATGCGGGCCCACCGGCACCGTGCGTGACAGCGTCTCTGCACTTTATGGCCCTCTGCTCTGGTGCCTGCCTAGCACACCGTCTCGCTCTCTCCACTGTCAAGGGCTGCCACCGCTGTGGATCTGACGGACGTGTGTCTCGCCAGGCCACCGACATCTCCTCCGTCCACTGGGCACCCGTTTCTCGTGAGGGAGAGGTGTGCCGTATCCTGCTACCAGTGCACATGAGTGCGAGTGCACCGAGTGTGGGTTGCTGCCCGTATCTCTCGCCAACTGTATCGGTGCGAGCTGGCCACTAGAGGACACCAGTAGAAGTCGTGCTCACGGATCGGTCTCTTCCACTCCGTCTACCGACGGCCCGTGCCTACGTATGTGCAGACCATTGCCGATTGAATCTCTTGTTCTATTTCTAGTCTATATCACACACACCAGCGTTTTGCATCTTGTGGAGTCCCAATGTTCAGTTGTTGTGAATAAAGTCATAGTTATGTGACTTGGATCGGCTTTGTGTATTATTTGGTTGCTACAAGTCCTGTAACGTATTGTTGACCTCATCGTTATTAGTTATTGAGCAATGTGTCAATGGGGAAAGGGTGACTGATGGAAGAAACCATGATATCATTTGCCTAAGTTCATTTAGGAAACCAGCAAAATCTGCACTGAATCTGGCTCCCAAATATGAGTTAATTGCAATAACTGCTACATCACCTCACTCATTGGTCCTATTTAGGTTTTTAATGGTAATACCACTTCATCATATTGTAGTCTCTACTTATTGGGGGCAAACATTTTGGGATTTTTCACTGTATCTTTATTCTGTGCAAGGAGAGACTGTATATTTCTCCTTAAGTGCAACTAAAGTGCATGGCATTTTAAAATGGATCACGTACTCCTATAGGAGGTAGTATTAGTTAAAACTAGAAGAAAAGTTCCTATAATTAGATATTAGGTTTTGTTGAAGTTGGCTACAGCATCTCCACCCCCACCCCCTCCTGTCCAACCAGGATGACATATGAAATTGGCCTCATTTGTTCCACGCCGATCTCAGATGTGGGGAGGGAAGTGACAGATCTGAGAGGTTCTGCACATCTACAACATCACACTGATCGACCAGATCGTGTCAGATATGATGGGGTCTTTTGTCATTTGTGGAATGCCGGTCAGCTGCTTCTGAAACAGATAGAGTTGTGAATGATAGAGCCCAGTTAGTATTCACTAGTTGTGGGGGTCCACTGCCGGTGAGAGATGACAGAGCATCGGATCGCAGCTGCTTCGTATCCAGCTGGAGCCACAGGTTATACGGTATGTCTGGAATTTCCAGAGGTGACCCCTGGTGTGACTAGCATGTTGCTCTTAGCAGTGATCTTATATAACAGGTTGCCTCGTGATTTGCAGATCGAGGCCAGAACACAGGTCAGACAGAGCCTGAACAATTGAGCCGATGCCACAGTGCCTGCCTGGCACCGGTTGCAGATGGTAGCCTAGGCTCAGTGGCAGTCCAGCAGTGACAGCAGAGTGAGGAGAGTCGGAGGTTGCCTGCTGGAAGCATCTCGGGTGATCTCTTCCCTGCCATCAATGTGGTTTTGTACGATGTAAGGGCATCTTCTGATGGTGTGGATTTCATTGTTGTTGTTGTCGTTGTTGTTGTCTTCGATCCAGAGGCTGGTTTGATGCAGCTCTCCAGCCTACTCTATCCTGTCAAAAAAATGGTTCAAATGGCTCTGAGCACTATGGGACTTAACTTATAAGGTCATCAGTCCCCTAGAACTACTTAAACCTAACTAACCTAAGGACATCACACACACCCATGCCCGAGGCAGGATTCTAACCTGTGGCCATAGCGGTCGCGCGGTTCCAGACTGTAGCGCCTAGAACCGCTCGGCCACCCCAGCCGGCCTCTATCTTGTCCAAACTTCTTCATCTCCCAGTAACTACTGCAACCTATATCCTTCTGAATCTGTTTAGTGAATTCATCTCTTGGTCTCCCTCTACAAATTTTACCCTCCACACTGCCCTCCAATACTAAATTGGTGATCCCTTGATGCCTCAGAATATGCCCTATCAACTGATCCCTTCTTCTAGTCAAGTCGTGCCACAAACTCCTCTTCTCCCCAATTCTATTCAATACCTCCTTATTAGTTATGTGATTTACCCATCTAATCTTCAGCATTCTTCTGTAGCTCCACGTTTCGAAGGCTTCTATTCTCTTCTTGTCTAAACTATTTATTGTCCACGTTTCACTTCCATACGTGGCTACACTCCATACAAATACTATCAGAAACGACTTCCTGACACTTTAATCTATACTTGATGTTAACAAATTTCTCTTCTTCAGAAACGCTTTTCTTGCCATTGCCAGTCTACATTTTGTATCCTCTCTACTTCTACCATCATCAGTTATTTTGCTTCCCAAATAACAAAACACATTTACTACTATAAGCATCTAATTTCCTAATCTAATTCCCGCAGCATCACCTGATTTAATTCGACTACATTCCATTATCCTCGTTTTTCTTTTGTCTATGTTTATCTTATATCCACCTTTCAAAACACTGTCCAATCCGTTCAACTGCTCTTCCAGATCCTGTGCTGTCTCTGACAGAATTACAATGTCATCGGCAAACCTCAAAGTTTTTACTTCTTCTCCATGAATTTTAATTCCTATTCCTAATTTTTCTTCTGTTTCCTTTACTGCTTGCTCAATATACAGATTGAATAACACCAGGGAGAGGCTACAACCCTGTCTCACTCCCTTCCCAACCACTGCTCCCCTTCCATGCCCCTCAACTCTTATAACTGCCATCTGGTTTCTGTACAAATTGTAACTAGTCTTTCACTCCCTGTATTTTACCCCTGCCACCTTCATAATTTGAAAAAAATTATTCCAGTCAGCATTGTCAAAAGCTTTCTCTAAGTCTACCAGTGCTAGAAATGTAGGTTTGCCTTTCTGTAATATATTTTCTAATGTAAGTTGTAGGGTCAGTATTGCCTCACGTGTTCCAACATTTCTACGGAAACCAAACTGATCTTCCCCGAGGTCAACTTCTACCAGTTTTTCCATTCGTCTGTAAAGAATTCGCGTTAGTATTTTGCAGCCGTGCTTTTAAACTGATAGTTCAGTAATTTTCACATCTGTCAACACCTGCTTTCTTTGGGATTGGAATTATTATATTCTTCTTGAAGTCTGAGGGTATTTCGCCTGTCTCGTACATCTTGCTCACTAACGTTTTGTTAGGCCTGGTTCTCCCAAAGCTATCAGTAGTTCTAATAGAATGTTGTCTATCCCGGGGCCTTGTTTTGACTTAGGTCTTACAGTGCTCTGTCAAACTCTTCACGCAGTATGATATCTCCTATTTCATATTCATCTGCATTCGCTTCCATTTCTATAATATTGCCCTCAAGAACATCACCCTTGTATAGACCCTCTATATACTCCTTCCACCTTTCTGCTTTCCCCTCTTTGCTTAGAACTGGGTTTCCATCTGAGCTCTTGATATTCATGCAAGTGGTTCTCTTTCCTCCAAAGTTCTCTTTAATTTTCCTGTAGGCAGTATCTATCTTACCCCTAGTGAGATACTCCTCTACATCCTTATATGTGTTCTCTAGCCATCCCTGCTTAGCCATTTTGCACTTCCTGTCAATCTCATTTTTGAGACGTTTGTATTCCTTTTTGCCTGCTTCATTTACCACATTTTTGCATTTTCGCCTTTCATCAATTAAATTTAGTATCTCTTCTGTTACCCAAGGATTTCTATTAGCTTCGTCTTTTGACCTACTTGATCCTCTGCTACCTTCACTATTTCATCTCTCAAATCTACCCATTCTTCTTCTACTGTTTTCCTTTCCCCCATTCTTGTCAATCGTTCCCTAGTGCTCTCCCTGAAACTCTCAACCAGTTGATCTTTCAGTTTATCCAGGTCCCATCTCCTCAAATTCCCACCTTTTTGCAGTTTCTTCAGTTTTAATCTACAGGTCATAACCAATAGATTGTGGTCAGAGTCCACATCTGCCCCTGGAAATGTCTTACAATTTAAAACCTGGTTTATGATTCTTGAACCAAGTGTTAGCTGTAATTAAGTTATGCTCTGTGCAAAATTCTACCAGGTGGCTTCCTCTTTCATTCCGTACTCCCATTCCATGTTCACCTACTGTGTTTCCTCCTCTTCCTTTTCCTACTATCGAGTTCCAGTCACCCATGACTATTAAATTTTCATCAATCTCTTCGTCATCTGCGGAGCTAGTTGGCAAATAAACTTGTACTGCTGTGGTAGGCGTGGGCTTCGTATCTATCTTGGCCACAATAATGCGTTCACTCTGCTGTTTGTAGTAGCTTACCCGCATTCCTATTTTCCTATTCAATATTAAACCTACTCCAGCATTACACCTATTTGATTTTGTATTTATAACCCTGTATTCACCTGAGCAGAAGTCTTGGTCCTCCTGCCACTGAACTTCACTAATTCCCATTATATCTAACTTTAACCCATCCACTTCCCTTTTTAAATTTTCTAACCTACATGCCCGATTGAGGGATCTGACATTCCACACTCCGATCCACTGAACGCCAGTTTTCTTTCTCCTGATAGCAACGTCCACCTGAGTAGTCCCCGCTCGGAGATCCGAATGGAGGACTAGTTTACCCGCGGGATATTTCACCCGAGAGGACATCATCATCATTTAACCATATAGTAAAGCTAACGGCTGTAGTTTCCACTTGCTTTCAGCCGTTCACAGTATAAGCACAGCGAGGCTGTTTTGGTTAGTGTTACAAGGCCAAGTCAGTCAATCATCCAGACTGTTGGCCCTGCAACTATGGAAAGGCTGCTGCCACTCTTCAGGAACCATACATTTGTGTGGCCTCTCAACAGATACCCCTCCATTGTGGTTGCACCAACCGTATGGCTATCTGTATTGCTGATGCACGCAAGCCTCCCCACCAACGGCAAGGTCCACAATTCTTGGTGGAGAGGATTTCGTTATTTTCCCCATTTTCTCCTTGAAAGTGCGCACTGACCCTCCCACCTCTCCATTACATTAGAAGTGGACTGGTGCCACTAGAAGGTGTTATACCCCTTGCTGCTTACAGAATTTTGAAAACTGAGTTGTCTGTTATCTCAGGCAGTGACCTTCGGAGGGCCCTCATTGCCAAAAATTAGCAAAAAGTTATGTGAATACATGATGTCTGTTCTTTTAGACATGTCTGAAATAGCAGACACCACACAGAATCCTCACTTGTGATAAATTATGTGTAAATTGAAGTTGGAGGGGGGAGAAAGGTAAGGAAAGGGAATGGATTTGATTATTGATGTCAGCTGTATTGGGACATTACGTGGAATCAACATTGATGAGTGGAAATGTGTGGTGGACTGGTATTTGAACCCAGGATATTCTTCTTACTAAGCAGTTGCATTAACCACTGTCCACCTGGAACACGACGTTTGGTGCAACTGCGTAGACTATCTTAGCGCGCCTCTTAGCCAACCCTCACCCTCATCTACCACCACATATCTGTAGTACCTCTCCATGTCCTCCGCACTCACTTGCAAATATTCTCGCAGGAGGTCGAGCATATTTTTTCATACGCACTGAAGAAGGTGGATTCATTGCCCATCAGTTATATTTTCACTCGTCACCACTGATTCCACATAATGTCTTGATGCAGCTTACGTCAACAGTCCCTTTCCTTTCCTCCCCCCCCCTTCCTCCTCCCCTCCTCCCTCCACCGTCAATTCACATATTTAATAAAAGACCTGGATCACGTTTGCTGTTGTCTTTGAACCCATGGCTCTAATACATGGCAGCACTTGTAAAGTTAACAATAATTTTATGGTTTAACCTGAAAGGTTTTATGCTGTGAAGTGACATAGGTACATTTCCCAGTCGTCATCGCCATCTGTAAGTAATGGAAATGATGCAATTGCCGAAGGTTTCTCGTTTCTGATAGACAACACTGCTATTTGCTGCTGTAGTGAGGTAAATTGCTGTTCACGTTTTTCCAGTTGTCAGTTTTGTTGCGGCTGTGCCCTCATTTAATGTTTTGTGGTTCCTGGCAAGATGAGAAGAGGGTGGTATGATAGGTGGGTGGCCGGTTTCCCCTCACCACAACACAAAAAGCACACATGGTTAAAATACACTTTATTCAGGAACCAATGGAGTACTTAACTTCAGTGATGTCCAGTCTGAAGTTCTATGGTTAACAGCAATCAAATAACATGTACTAATTCTCGAATCTTGTCCATGTCTGTATCACAGCTATATACAATGACTGTTGCTCCCTCACAGCTAGCTAAGGTCCGAGGCAATGATTGTCACTGTGGAAGACTAGAGCAATGTGTGACATATTGAGGTGAAATGCGAGCTGAGTCCGGATGTGACATACTGAGATTGTGACAGCTCAGTTGGCGTCGGTGGCAGTGGCCTATATGCACGCTGCCCTGGGGACGTTATCGGTGCGTAGTCTGAGGGCGTGCTTAGTTCTGCACCTGCTATAGAATGTTTCCCAGTGCTAACCAGTGTGCTGGCAAAGGTGTACGCCATCACACATTTTGTTCCTGTTGCAAGCCCAGTAGTTATTATTCGAGCTGCTGCTGTTCTTGCGATTGTAGAAATATGCTTCACTCGATTTTCAGTGTACTATGAGTCGGGTAATACTCATTGCCACTGGCGTAAATTGGAGACTTCTGGACCTGTATTAAGAAATCATGTTCATTTCATTACGTGAATGTGTTTGTTGTTGTTGTGGTCTTCAGTCCAAAGATTGGTTTGATGCAGCTCTCCTTGTTACTCTACCCTGTGTAAGTCCCTTTCTCTCTGAGTAACTAGTACAACCTCCTACCTTCAGACTCTGAGTACTGTATTCGTGTCTCGGTCTCTCTCTATGATGTTTACCCCATCCCACTTCCCTCTAGTGCTAAATTGGTGAATCCTTGATGTCTCAGAATATGTCATACCAACTGATCCCTTCATCTAGTCAGGTTGTGCCGCAGATTTTGTTGCTCCCCAGTTGTATTCAGTTATGTGATCGACCCATCTAATCTTCGGCATCCTTTTGTAGCACCACATTTCAAAAGCTCCTATTCTCTTCTTGTCTAAAATGTTTGCTGTCCATGTTTCACTTCCAAATATGGCTATACTCCATACAAATACTATGAGAAAAAATTTCCTGACACTTAATGTATACTCGATGTTAACATATTTCTTGTCTTCAGAAAAGCTTTTCTTGCCATTGCCGCTCTCCATTTTATACTCTCTCTGCTTTCCCCAAATATCATTCTACTTGAATCTATAACCCTAAAAATAATAAGATGACAGAGAAGAAAGAGACAAGCTGCTTTATCACTATCACCATCTCCCCCATCTCCATCCCCCTTGTGCACAAAGTCCCCTCCTGTAATCTTCTTTCCATTGTTGTTTACAGTTCCACTTGCCCACACATTACTGCTGCATTTTTCTGGTATTGCCTAGCTCCCCTGCCCCCAAATAAAAGGGTGTTTCCTTTTATTTAGGAATAAGGGAGACAACTAACCGAAAAACAGAAGCGCTATGTCATTGATGGATACCCGAATGAAAGGTGCACAGCTTAGATAGCTTTCGATCGATTGAGCACACTGTAGGAAGACAGACGTTTGCTGTGAGTATGTGCGTGTGGTTGTGTGCATGTTTTTTCTACAGATTTGAAAAAGGAAGTCCATTCCAAAAGCTAGTGAAGCTCTCTACCTTTAGTTTGTGTAACTATCAATGACGCAGTGCTTCTGTTTTTCAGTGAATCGTCTCCTTCATTCCTAAATAATTTATAATTCTGAACCAGGTTGTTTCCTTTTTATCATATCTCCCACACCTCTACCAGTAACTACCGGCATTTTGCTGTCATTTATTTTTTGAACAGTTTTATCATTGTCATAAGTTAAAACTGGTAACATATTCATAGACTGTAAACTTTCCTTTACAGACAATTTGGAACATTTGTTTTGAAAATCTTGTATAGCTGTTTGTAACTTTCTTTTTACTGTGACTGTTGTTAAGTCCTGATTGTGTTTATGCCTGTATTTAGTATTTGTGCTTTATCTAATAGTTTTCACTGTTCTTCAGGCTTCCAATTGGGAACGGAATGATTGCTGAGGCTCTTGTGAAGGGTAAAAAGAAAGAGGTTGTGGTGCAGTGTGCTCTCGAAGCTTGTCGTGTTTTGGATCCCTTCGGAATGTTACGCCAAGCTACTCACGGTAAAAAAACAAAAATTAATTTTTCTGGCTTTTGCTTTTTCCCCCCACAAACGTGATAATATCCTTACAGTAGAAATATTGTATTGTGTAACATGTATCATGTGCAAAATCAACATTTAAGTAATATGTTCATCTTCATCGTCATATTGAATAACTTATAGAGTGTAGTAAAAATCAAGCATTGGAAAATATAAGATGGAATGTAACAATATTATGAAAAGGAAAGTTGCTACTCACCATATAGCAGAGACATGAGTTGCAGATAGGCACAAGAAAAAGACTATTACAAATGAAGCTTTCATCCAGTTGGCCATTGTCAAAAATAGAGGATATACACACATACACACACTCATGCAAATGTAACTCACCACCACCTTTCTACATTTTCCACTACCCCCTTCTCCCCTCTACCTCTTTCCAGCCCTCTGTCTAACCTGCAACACTTCACTGTCCACCACCCCTACCCTACTAATTCTCCCCCTCCCCACCCCAGCCTCCTCCTTACCCTCACCCAGGCACCACTCCCATCATGCACTGGTGCTGGTGCTCGCAGTGTGGTTTTAATTGCCTGAGACTACACTCGTGTGTGCGAGTTATGTCTGTGTGAGTTCAGCATCTCCACTATATTGTGAGTAACCACTTTCCTTTTCATAATATTGTTATAGTGTCTAGTGACACTTATCAGAAACATAAAGACTTTTTTCAGTTCTAGTAGTATAGTTTTTTTCCCACAGACTTTATTCGCTTCTTTCTTCCTTCCATCTTTTACCTAATGTATTCACTGTTTCTGTTGTGATTTCATTTCTTTGTTGTGTCTTCTAAAGCCACTTTCACTCTTTTCTCTTAATAATTTGTCCTCTGTTGAATGAAATGGAATTGCTATGTGAAGTATTCATTTCACTTTCTGAAGATGTATCGCAGCTATATATATTGCCTGTTGTCTTGATAAAAATATTGAAATGTGGTGATGAAGTCCATTTCCATTTCTTCCTGCCTTCTGTTTTTACACTTATTATTTTTGGCACTATGGAGCAACCATGCCTTTGAGTTGTTGTTGTTGTTGTGTGTACGTGCTTGTGTGTGTGTGTGTGTGTGTGTGTGTGTGTGTGTGTGTGTGAGAGAGAGAGAGAGAGAGAGAGAGAGAGAGAGAGACCAATAACAAGGTTAGCCAGTTTTGAGACATAGTAAAGCAGGTTTATAGCAATGAATTTACTGGAATATGAAATGTTCTGATGTTGCTGATGCTCTAATATGCTGTTTCCACAAGGAGAAATTAGACCGTGTGAACCATCAGTTTCTGCAAACTGTGGAGTACAGATTTCCTGTGCCATTTCTCCTCACACCCCCAATCTTCCAAACTTCCTCAAGAACCAGCCCCTTCGTCGCCAGAGCTTCGATTACTTATTGTCCTGCCCTGAAATGAGGGACATCCTAGCCAAGATCCTCCCCACTGCTCCTAAAGTGGTGTTCTGTTGCCCAACCTCCACAACATCAGCGTCCATCCCTACGCCACTCCCAATCCCGATCCCAACACCGACCACTTCCCATGTAGATCATCTCCCTGTGGAAGACCCAGGTGCAAGACCTGTCCAGTCTACCCACACAGCATTTCCTATTCATATCCTGTGACAGGCTTATGAAAACCGATAGGCTGGACCACATGTGGAAGCAGCCATTTCCAGCTCTGCTACAATCATTGCACAGCTTTTTATATTGGTATCACTATCCTGGTGCTCGACTTAGTGGCAAGCCATGCATGCTTAACCACACAGTGCTCTTCTACCATGCTGTCCCTTCCCCTTCCCCTTCCCAACTCTCTCCAGACTGCTGCTTCCATTCTATTGGACAGTTGTGTTCCGGTCCAAGATGGCGGTCATGAGGTGTGCTTGCTTGTGTAAATGAATGTGTGTGTGTGTGTGTGTGTGTGTGTGTGTGTGTGTGTGTGTGTGTGTGTGTGTGTGTTTCCTTTTCCGAAGATGGCTATGGCCAAAAGCTAAATGTTTAACAGTTTTTGTGTTGTAACTGTCTGCAACTCAGTGTGTGATCTATCTTTTTCTTATATTGTTAAGTCAACAGACTTTATTGTTCATAGAAACATTCACCAAGGACAGTGCATTTATAATAATTTGACAGGCTGGAACATTGCTCTCCAATGAATAATCATATACTTCTTCATATGCTCATGTATGATACTCTATGTAATAATAATGGTGTTCAGGTAATTTGTACAGAAGGAAGTCCACTGTATTGACTGGAGCATTGCACCGTACCAGATGTACTAATCACTGCAAAAGATAACCATTTGTGTTTTTTTGTCAATAGAATCTATTAATGACCATATATTTATGCTTATAAATAAACTGCTCTTTGCTGATGACCAAATAATTATTCAGAAGACAGAAAATGACCTCAAGTTCATGATACACCATGAAAATCAAATATGTAACAACTATCATTCAAAAAGTCAGGGGAAAAAAAGTAATAACCTTCAAAGGTAAATTTCTAGTACACTTCAAAATAGAACAAGATGAACCACCCATGGAACGGGATCACATTTTCAGCTGTAACACTGTGATATTAGCTATGAAAATATCAACATCAGTTATAAATTAAACAAGCTTCAAATGGTATGTGGCACAATGCACAAAACACTGGGTGACAAGACAAGCCAAGATACATAGCTGATGAAACTTTCTCAAAATGTGCTTATACTACTGGCTTCTGCACCAAGCTATGTCTTGCAGAAACTGCTTAGGGTGACACTGGATTTTCCTAGAACGAGGTGCAAGAAAAATCTTTCCTTGTCCTTAAAGAGTGCTAAGATCTGTAGTCCTAGCATTATATGACAAGAATGCTGAGACAGAACTTCACACGAATGCGTCTGTTCTAGCACATGAAAGCAAATCTTGGGCATTAACTAAGAAACACAAAAGTAGAATACTGGTGACTGAAATCAAATTTTTAAGCAAAGTTTAAAAAATCTAAGAGGTAAAATACAAAACAGTATATTGATATAGTAACCAGAATCAAGTTCAAATCCAAACGCAGGGTTGTCAAGTAGAGTACAAGACTTACCACTGAACACCAGTATGCAGTACAACAGAACTGAATTCCTGGATGAAGGGTGTTGCTATTCATACAAACGCACAATATTCCTGTGTATACAAACATAACTGCTGGTGGTGAGGTTTGAAATTGTGACTCACAGCATGCCAGCCAGTGATAATAGCTACTACTCCTTACTGCAATTCAGCATAGCTTGTGGCATTGCTCCCTCTTCTGAACAAATGATGACCTGCTGTTCAAGAAGTTCACATTGGACTGGCTACAGTATCTTAGATCTAGATGTAGACATTGGTCCTCTGTATGGCAACACTGGCAGATTCTCACATTCTGGTCATGTTGTCACATCCTCTTATCTATGTTGAGCATTGAAGGTAGACCGTCCTCTTGAAGCTCCATGATCGTCTACTGGGACTTCAGTGTCCTTGAACAAGAAGTCTTCATTGTCAGTCTACACCTCGGGACTGTAGTAGAGCTTCATATGGAGAATGTGCATGCATATGCGTGACATCTCGGCACTGTTGTCTTCTTGATAGGCAATTGTCATCCTGTGGTTGACATCGCAACATAAAATTCTCTCTGATACTAGTCTTGACCAGCAAACTTTTCAATGATTCTTCACATGGGGTACTCAGTTCATCCAGGTGTTGTTTTCTAGAAGGAACATTGCAATTTCTGGAGCTTCAACAGTTGACACAGCTTTGCTGGCAGCATAGCAGGTGCTGTAGTCAGTAAAGGCTGTTGCCCATTAATTTCCCATTTGTCAAGTAAGAGAACATCCCCAAGAGGTTGAATCCAGTTCAGTGGAATGGGCCTGCTGCAGGTGGAATTGGCAGCACATGCCCCAGATGTAAATGGTGGAAAGTGCTTCCGTCACTGGCGTTCCTTTCATTGGCTCACATAGTGTCTAACAGATCAGTAGAGGTACCTGTGTCAGATCCTGTCTAGAGTCTTCACAAATGCCAGGTGACAAGGTGTTGGAACATAATAGAAATACTTCATGTTAGCTGTCTGTAGATGGGCTGGGATGACAAGCAATGACTTCCTCTTGTAAGATGTTATGTTTATTAGCTGCAGTTCTCTCATGATCAGTTCCTACTTCCACAAGGCTTCTGTAGTTTACAACATTGCTGAATCTCCCCCTGTTCAGTAGTAATGTTGTTTAATGCCGCAGTTACTGAGATTGCATCCATACTGCTGTGTTCCACCAAAGGATTCCTTGTAAGACAGTTGGCATTTATGTGTTTGTGTCCACTTTATTATACCACTGTGATAATAGTCCTCTGAAGTCTCAGGCCCTTGTCGCCAGTCAGTGTGAAAGATCTTTCAGGTCAGTCAACCATTATAGAGAATTGTGGTCCACAGCAGCAGTGAATGATTTGTTAAATAAATAAGTCTTGAATTTGTTATGATGCAAACAACTGCAAGACATTCTTTTCCAATTGCAGAGTACTCTGGAAGCTTAAGCCATCACATTTTCAGCACTATTCTGAATTTTCTCTAGAACCACATTTTCAATCCAACCACTAACATCAGTGTGAAATTCTGTCTCAGCATTCTTGTCATACAATGTTAGGACTGCAGAAGATGTTGGCACCTCTTTAAGGACAAGGAAAGATCTTTCATGCACCTTGTTCCAGGAAAATTCGGTGTCACCCTAAGTAGTTTTTGCATGAGACATACCTTAGTGCAGAAGCCAGTAGTATGAGTACATTTCGAGAAAACATCTAATATCACAACTGTGCTGAGGAGTCAGAAAATCTGTGACTGCTCTCAATTTCTCTATCACTGGGTGGACTCCATCGCACTGACTTGGTGCCCGAGATTTTTATTTCTTGACTAGCCAAGAGACACTTTCCCGATTCACCGCATTCGCACCAATGACGACCTCATAAACCGTGACTGTGGCTATAATCTTAGCAAGACTTGGGAACCAGCGATTGGGTTAATCAAGAGTAAATCGAGCAAACGTATAGTTGTGACGACCACGGCGGACAGAGCCATCACACCGACGTCATCTCAGACGCTGTTGCAATCTGTCCCACCGCACGACCGTGGCGCGGGGCGCGGACGGCAGAGGGAGCGTGCCACGGGCGGAGGGTATTTAAACCAACCGTGGCCGCGACCGAACCCAGTCCCCCCTGAGCAGCCATAGCGTACGGATCTCCGTGCCGGCCCGTTCACAGGAGCTCAGTCCGTCAGTTCACCTAATGATGGCGACATGTTTGATCGCCGAAATATTGTGCCCGTTGGACACTATAGACCGGCAGTACACCCGTGGATATTTTGATTGTCTGTAAGTTGTCATACTTTTCGCTGTCAACGGGCATTATGAGTGACACTATTTTGTTTGACATTATGGTGAACAATTGCATTTATAATCCACTGGATAAGCAAACAGTTAACCATCTTCCACGGATAACTCGAGGAAATGCTGACCGATAATATCAAAAACCACCCATATCTCAACAAGTAACAGTCACTGTCATTTTAAGGCATTTTACAATTCATGCTTTGACAATGACTGGAGTCTGTCCTTGAAAATATTGGAGTTTTGATGAATTTATCCGGCCGCATTCTCGCGTGATATTAGAGCATACAACACTCTGGGAATAGCTTAACTTCTCCTTTGGCAGCATTATAATCCGCACAATTCATAGTGCACAAATTCCTAGTCAATAAAGGCTAGGAAGTTGTTATTACTGTGTATGCAAATGATATATTGACAGACACATTTTTAAACCATGAGCCTGTAAGAAATATTATTACTTTACTTTGTTCCAAAATCTTATGTCGTAACACCCTCATTACTGTAATTTGAGTCTGTGTCTAAAACATGTGATCGTAAATTTACGATTGTATGTTCAGGGCTTGTATCCATCTTCACGTCCCTATCAAATTCTTCCTACTAAAACTTTTCAGCCAGCCACACAGACTATGTCTACACTAAAGGGGAATATTGTCCATTGCTTCACACACTAGAGATTCAGTGGATTATCTTCCCACATAGCCTTTAGCCTTTGCCCAAACGATTTCAGTGGTATTATACTGACAGTATGAAATGTAGTTTCAGGCCCTATCTTTACGGCCATCTCACTACAACTATTTATCAAAACACCCCACGTAAATAGACACGTATTGCCTGTTTAGTTTGCAAGTGCCATTTTAGGCTGCAGTCACAGTGGCTCCAATATCGGAGGATTCCACCGGCGACCGAAATCGGCTGATCATTTCAAATCAGTACGCCATTATGTGTGCCGTCACTCTATAGCCAATCGTATCTCCTGAACATGCAGACTTCAGACAAGTGGTGAAAGCCAAATAAGTTTGTTTTCTTTGATCGAATCAACCAATGTTCTCGCACATGAAATATGGAGTGTGAGAAACTGGTAAGTTTAGTCCAAGAAAGAGGGAGTTTGTGGCATCCTGAGCATGAAAATATCATCATCAGGATATAGCTCAGAATCTGTGGGCTGAAATCACAGGTTTATTCGAAATTCAAATAGGCAAAATCTTCATTGGGGACTTTCGACATAGATTATAACCTCAAAAAATGATTTGTTCAAGTGAAATGGGTGGCGTATCTTACATGTGTATAACTGCTGTACTGGATCTTTTTTCTGGTTGGTTGTTACTAGTTGTCTACAAATTATTATTACTGCTTACTGAAGTTTTATGCCAGTAGGGTAGTGATTCTGTTAATGTGAAATGGTTTTGCAAATGTGGTGTACAGTATGTATTCCCACTCTTGAGTGCTGTAGGTTATTGGAGTATGTTATGCTACACTTTACGCGTGTCTTTCACTTGTGTGCTAGATTACACTCATTGAAGGTTAATTGACGTATGTCTGCACAATTTTAAATAAAGACAGTGAAACAGAGTGTGTATAACTTGCTTTTCAAGATCACCATGAATTACTTCGAGTATGTAACAGCATGTTTCTGCCACTATCTTATATATTCATAAAACGTGACTGATTATTCTGATAACTGAGGAAACAGTGTACGGTACTTGCTGCTTTTATTTTACAAGACAGGAAAGGTCATTCACATCTGTTCGTGGTCTCTTTAATAACAGAGACCACTATGCAGCACTCATATCCAAGCACAGAGGTATTGTGGTATCCACTCCATCGTGACAGCTTAAAATCTGACTTACTTTATACAGAGAATGGATTCTAATCAAACCTAACCTCCTTGACTCTTCCAAAGAAGGAGATCAGAAGCACTGTGACCACACTGTAGGCCAATGTTGACAGGCAACCTCTGGTGTGTTGGGCGCTTTATTTTTGTGAACATAGTGGCAGTGTGCATTGTCTAATGCCACAATACTTCCACCTTGGAGTATTTGGTATTTGGTGCTCTTCCAACCATTTTATGTAATTTTCATTGTTCATTTTGTTGCAATAATCTTCTGATGTTGATTTTGAATCTTAGATGAGCCCTGCATCCTCAGTGCACCCCATTTCTCCTCCTGGATGAACCACTATTGCTCTTTGTCCAGAACTTTCATTTTTCCACACACCAGGTAAGTCACTGTGCTGCCATCATTTATTGACAGCTGAGTGTAAATGCACCCATGCTTCATCAGTGTATATAAGGAGTTTCTTCATGCCTTTCTCATTTCCTGTTAGAGTTCTTACAAAGTGTGCATGCTATGCTACAGTGCCCTGCCTCTCAACCAGAAATGTTGGTCTACATTTACATTTTTGAAACAAAACCCCATACCCTTTAAAATTTTCCAGGAAGTGGTTCTTTTTCCTATGAAATTAATGTATGTATCCTCCTTCATTCGATTGTAAAGCTTTCGAAGAGTGGGTATTTCTCTTTTAATGTCATAATGTTGTGACAATCTTCCGATGTTGATCTCGAATCAGGGTCATCGAGGCACTTCATTTTCTTCCTCAGTCTTTTCTTCCTTCATCTCACAATTTTCTGACCACTCAGTCTGGCTTTCATAACATTGTTCACAACATTATGCACTGTCCTTACACTCTTTTCCACTGTGGCTGCTGCTCTCTCCAGAGCTCTTTCTAATGGTAACAGAAAATCTTTCTACTTTTTTCTTCTCAACAGAACTTAACTACATTAATTATACGGACTTTTCCATCTGAATGTACTCTTCGATAACATACATTTGCCAATCACTGTACAGTACCGAGCCACATGCGTCGTTTGTGTATACTGTTGAATATTGTCAAATGCCTTCGGCCCCGTCAGTATGTAAACATAGCTTGTTTACACGTTCTACTGTTGGCAGTTTTAATATGAACTTTTAATAAAAGTAAATGTAACTCCATCCTATGTCCAGAGTGCAGGACTTCAGCTGGTCTATTCCCAGTAATAAAATTCCATCAGCCGTTATTTTTATTTTATTTGTTAGACACTTTGTCTCAGACCCTCATTTTGAGACATTACTGTTGGAAGACTTAGGGAATGGAGGGTGCAGCATACTTGCTGATTGATTAAATGACCTCAGCATTACCAAGAGTTTGGGAATTGCAGTAGTGTATTTTAGTTAGAGGAATTGAAGGTTAAGGTCTACATTCCTTGTTTTTTCTGAGCTACAGTCATGCGACTCTGAATTATCTATACTTGTGTTCGGAAAACATTATATGAGGAACAGCTGAGTGTAAAGAATTTGAAGGGCATTAGTGTCGATAATGATACTGTTATGACAGGCATTAAAAATGGAGTTTGTGCAAAGACTGCCCTGAGCTCATATTGATACAATTACAATGTTTGTGTCATTCTTTGCAGCTAGCAGTCTCTTCAGCAGCAGAATGTCTTCAGACAAACCTGGATGTCCTCATTCGTGAAATTTACAGTTGGTTTTCCCACTCTGCTTTGTATCAGAGTCAGTCTTTGTATGCTGCCATTAATGACGGCCATAACTCTTACAAAATTGTGCAGGTGTGCCAGACTCTGTGGCTTTCAATCGAAAGTGCTGTCATTAGATAACCTGAGAAATAGCTTAAACTAGAGAATATGTTTAGCATAGCCAAATCGAGAGAGAGAGAGAGAGAGAGAGAGAGAGAGAGAGAGAGAGAGAGAGAGAGAGAGAGAGAGACTATATTGCCTCACTGTTGCATGCTGTGTATGTTGACTCTGGTGATCTGTAGTCAATCGAATATTTCTGTTATTGTGTAGATAAATTTTTTTAAAGTATTGTAAACAACCCTAAGTGAGAAATGTTTGAGCTGCTGTAGGAAAGTTAGTTCTGAGATTCTATCGAGCTGTTGTTACAGATTGTTACTTTGAGGGGAATATGGTGGCAAGGGAATTGGGGAGGTAAGTGAGTCTCTTCCATGGTATTGCAGAGTATATTCAAGGGCTAGGAAAATAGCTGAACAGGAAGGGAAGATAAGGTCCTTTAAGGGGAGTAGGATGTCAAACGGGCTGACTTGGAGCAGGAGAGGCACCACAGGGCATTTTAGTTTCCACTGTCTATACTTTTACAAGTAAATTCATAAAACTTTTTCAGCATGACTAGGAAGGGTTCAGGATTCACACTCTTAGCAGCGGAAGTTGAAAAACATAACAAACTAATGTTTTTTGCATATGAAATTTCATCATCTTTTTGCTTACTATTGGCTGCGTTTGTTGCTATAGGTACACTTTTCTTCATAAGTAAGAGAGACTGTACGATGAATTTTGCACAGCATACAAACCATACTTACAGGTGTCTGAAACTCTAGAATCTATTTAATTTATGAAAAAATGGATGAGCTGTTACGTTTTAAACTTTATGTTTAGAAAAAAATCAAATTTTGTAGTTAATTATCTCAATTTTTACCACAATTTTTAATAGATTTGAAAAATTCTAGAGTTTAAAACACCTGCAAGTATGGTTTGTATGCTGTGCAAAATTCATCAAAGAATCTCTATTACCTGTGAAGAAACATGTACATATAGCAACAAATGCAGCCAATAGTAAGCGAAAAAATGATGAAATTTCACATGTAAAAAAATTTATTTTGTTATGTTTTTGAACTTCCTCTGCTATGAGTGTGAATCCCGAATGCTTCCTGGCCATGCTGACAAACTTTTGTGAATTTATTTGTAAAAGTATAGACAGTGGAAATTAAAATGTCATGTAGTGCCTCTCCAAGTTGGCCCGTTTGACGTCCTCTTAAGGCTGAACTGGATAGTGCTAGGGAGTAACTGATGAGGTTAAGGGGGAGAAGGATAGAAGGATAAAGGCAGGTGCGAAGTGTTAGCAACGAACAGGGGCCACAGAAAGAGAACAGTTGTTGTTGTTGTTGTCTTCAGTGCTGAGACTGGTTTGATGCAGCTCTCCATGCTACTCTATCCTGTGCTAGCTTCTGCATCTCCCAGTACCTACTGCAACCTACATCCTTCTGAATCTGCTTAGTGTATTCATCTCTTGGTCTCCCTCTACGATTTTTACCCTCCACGCTGCCCTCCAATGCTCAATTTGTGATCCCTTGATGCCTCAAAACATCTCCTACCAACCGATCCCTTCTTCTAGTCAAGTTGTGCCACAAACTTCTCTTCTCCCCAATCCTATTCAATACCTCCTCATTAGTTACGTGATCTACCCATCTAATCTTCAGCATTCTTCTGTAGCACCACATTTCGAAAGCTTCTATTCTCTTCTTGTCCAAACTAGTTATCGTCCATGTTTCACTTCCATACATGGCTACACTCCAAACAAATACTTTCAGAAACGACTTCCTGATACATAAATCTATATTCGATGTTAACAAATTTCTCTTCTTCAGAAACGCTTTCCTTGCCATTGCCAGTCTACATTTTATATCCTCTCTACTTCGACCATCATCAGTTATTTTACTTCCTAAATAGCAAAACTCCTTTACTACTTTAAGTGTCTCATTTCCTAATCTAATTCCCTCAGCATCACCCGATTTAATTTGACTACATTCCATTATCCTCGTTTTGCTTTTGTTGATGTTCATCTTATATCCTCTTTTCAAGACACTGTCCATTCCGTTCAACTGCTCTTCCAAGTCCTTTGCCGTCTCTGACAGAATTACAATGTCATCAGCGAACCTCAAAGTTTTTACTTCTTCTCCATGAATTTTAATACCTACTCCAAATTTTTCTTTTGTTTCCTTTACTGCTTGCTCAATATACAGATTGAATAACATCGGGGAGAGGCTACAACCCTGTCTCACTCCTTTCCCAACCACTGCTTCCCTTTCATGTCCCTCGAATCTTATAACTGCCATCTGGTTTCTGTACAAATTGTAAATAGCCTTTCGCTCCCTGTATTTTACCCCTGCCAACTTTAGAATTGGAAAGAGAGTATTCCAGTCAACATTGTCAAAAGCTTTCTCTAAGTCTACAAATGCTAGAAACGTAGGTTTGCCTTTTCTTAATCTTTCTTCTAAGATAAGTCGTAAGGTCAGTATTGCCTCACGTGTTCCAACATTTCTACGGAATCCAAACTGATTCTCCCCGAGGTCCGCATCTACCAGTTTTTCCATTCGTCTGTAAAGAATTCGTGTTAGTATTTTGCAGCTGTGACTTATTAAACTAATAGTTCGGTAATTTTCACATCTGTCAGCACGTACTTTCTTTGGGATTGGAATTATTATATTCTTCTTGAAGTCTGAGGGTGTTTCACCAGTCTCATACATCTTGCTCACCAGCTGGTAGAGTTTTGTCAGGACTGGCTCTCCCAAGGCCGTCAGTAGTTGGAATGTTGTCTACTCCGGGCACCTTGTTTCGACTCAGGTCTTTCAGTGCTCTGTCAAACTCTTCACGCAGTATCTTACCTCCCATTTCGTCTTCATCTACATCCTCTTCCATTTCCATAATATTGTCCTCAAGTACATCGCCCTTGTATAAACCTTCTATATACTCCTTCCACCTTTCTGCCTTCCCTTCTTTGCTTAGAACTGGGTTGCCATCTGAGCTCTTGATATTCATACACGTGGTTCTCTTCTCTCCAAAGGTCTCTTTAATTATCCTGTAGGCAGTATCTATCTTACCCCTAGTGAGATAAGCCTCTACATCCTTACATTTGTCCTCTAGCCATCCCTGCTTAGCCATTTTGCACTTCCTGTCGATCTCATTTTTGAGACATTTGTATTCCTTTTTGCCTGCTTCATTTACTGCATTTTTATATTTTCTCCTTTCATCAATTAAATTCAATATTTCTTCTGTTACCCAAGGATTTCTAGCAGCCCTCGTCTTTTTACCTACTTTATCCTCTGCTGCCTTCACTACTTCATCCCTCAGAGCTACCCATTCTTCTTCTACTGTGTTTCTTTCCCCCATTGCTGACAATTGTTCCCTTATGCTCTCCTTGAAACTCTGTACAACCTCTGGTTCTTTCAGCTTATCCAGATCCCATGTCCTTAAATTCCCACCTTTTTGCAGTTTCTTCAGTTTTAACCTACAGGTCATAACCAATAGATTGTGGTCAGAGTCCACATCTGCCCCTGGAAATGTCCTACAATTTAAAACCTGATTCCTAAATCTCTGTCTTACCATTATATAATCTATCTGATACCTTTTAGTATCTCCAGGATTCTTCCATGTATACAACCTGCTTTTATGATTCTTGAACCAAGTGTTAGCTATGATTAAGTTATGCTCTGTGCAAAAGTTCTGCCAGCCGGCTTCCTCTTTCATTTCTTAGCCCCAATCCATAATCACCTACTATGTTTCCTTCTCTCCCTTTTCCTACTGATGAGTTCCAGTCACCCATGACTATTAAATTTTCGTCTCCCTTCACTACCTGAATAATTTCTTTTATCTCATCATACATTTCATCAATTTCTTCATCATCTGCAGAGCTAGTTTGCATATAAACCTGTACTACTGTAGTAGGCATTGGCTTTGTGTCTATCTTGGCCACAATAATGCGTTCACTATGCTGTTTGTAGTAGCTTACCCGCACTCCTATTTTTTTATTCATTATTAAACCTACTCCTGCATTAACCCTATTTGATTTTGTATTTATAACCCTGTATTCACCTGACCAAAAGTCTTGTTCCTCCTGCCACCGAACTTCACTAATTCCCACTATATCTAACTTTAACCTATCCATTTCCCTTTTTAAATTTTCTAACCTACCTGACCGGTTCAGGGATCTGACATTCCACGCTCCGATCCATAGAACGCCAGTTTTCTTTCTCCTGATAACGACGTCCTCCTGAGTAGTCCCCACCCGGAGATCCGAATGGGGGACTATGAGAACAGTATCTGACAGTATCATCATTGGTACAAACACTAGATTTGCCTTGCTACCTCAGTTAACTAAGGAGAAGGCTCAGGCAGACAACAGACTTTCACCAGGAAACCACCCGTTTCAAAAAAGGTAGAAAGTAGGAAGAAAGTTCTGTTGTTAGGTCATAGCTATGAAAGGGGTGCAGGCCAGATCTTGCAGGAAAAATTTGTCTTGGAGTACTGACAGTCATATCTCAAGTCAGGTATTTGTAGAATTTCAGTGGATAATGTCGATATTATTTAGCTTCAAAGGAATATGAGATACTTTAATTAATCTTTTGTACCCTACATTCTGGATGATGGTTAGTAATCAAAACCGGTAGATGACTAATGGGACAAATAAACATCTGATGGTTAAAAATCTGTTATAAAATGACTCATTTAAAGATTCCTGCTGAAAAAATCACAAAAGCAGTGGCAGAATTTGACATCCATAAATTGGAAAGAAACCTCAGAAACATTGCATTTTTGGCACGAAGTGGGAAATTATAAGGATGCATCGGGTGACAATTCATTTCAAGAGTTAGCTGAGGTTGCACTCTTTCGGCTAGTTCTATCGTGGTCTAATGCTGAGGTCGAGAGGTCTTTTAATACTATGAACATCATAAAAACCAGGTTATGTAATAGAATTAAAATACAGATGTTAAATCTATTACAGCAATAAGATCAGGACTTCATTGTGTGGGGAAGTGCTGCAAAAATTATCAGGTCCCCACCCCAAAGTGTTGACTGAAGTAGGGACAAAGGCTGCATATAGTGAGACCTGTGTCGGATCTAGTGATGACACACCGAGCACCTTGCAACATACTTCATCACAGACATCAGTGGAACATAGAAATTCTTCACATCTAGTCCGTGAAGTCCAAGAAATCGACTTCGATTAAGATTATCCAGAAGAAATACAGCTGTGCTTCTAAATCAGGTTATCAATATAAGGGTAAATGTGCTAGATGTATTTCATATTCAACACTAATAATTTTTTGTTTTAGACCTTGTTAAATAATAATCAAGATAAATGAACTGTTGGTTTTCCTTATAGCTTTTTTTTTTTAAGTTTAAGTTTGAGGTGCCAGCACTGATAAGTCATGGTAGCCTCTCGAAAAGAGAATGAACATTATTGACTGGTGTCAGTTAACGTGGGAGATGCGTGGAGTGGCAGAAAATTGGGTCGCCTTCCTGCACTATGTGGACTCAAGTGTGACAGAACAAAACCTCGGCAACACCCAGAAATATAGCACAACTTCCGTACAGTCAGTCAGTCAGTCAGCGTGAAAGACGAGCAGTATAGGCACCAATTCTAGGTGTCGTTTGTTACGACCAGATGAAACTTCAATCGTCCAGCCATAACTGTGGGTTCTTTGATTGCTCTGGGAGATGGCTCATTGAAACAACAACATATGAAATAATATTTCACTTAATTACACGAATGAATAAAAAGATTTACTTATCTTGATGTAATCCTTTGCGACAGGAATGCTTGATAATTTACATCTCCATTGAATATTAAAGCGTCACTTGATGCACTAATTAACAACCTCTTCTCTTTATGTACAGTGTCCAACATTTACAAAGATACATTTCCATCTGAGACTCGAGTAACGCAACACAGTAGTCCTACTCGACGATGTCAACTGCTTCAGTCGAGGCCACTAACTGGGGCCGAACACTCCCACACTCGACTCTGTATTGACCTGTGTGCGAGGGTGCGCCTCTGTGCCGAGAACGAGGGCATGTCTTCTCTAGCCACTCTCATTCCTTGTTGTGAATTGCAGTGAGACATTGAAGATGTTTGAAGCATTGGTGTGCGTTGCTGACTTCAGTGTGGTGCCGCTGTCTGCAGACGGTACCGCAGGTACTCTACGGTAGCATAAGGATGGCATTGAATGCACATTTTTTTTTTTTTTTTTTTTTTTAAATGCTGATCTGTAACTGTACTGTTCGCCTATCATTCTTTCTATCAAATCTGGATTTGCCCATCCTGTTTGGTGAGGCTCTCTCCCATCTGATATTATTTGACAGACATTGCCTGCACAGGGATCTCTAGTGAGGACATTTTGCCTTGTTCTTGGACCAGAAACTCAAGCACAGGATTGTAATAGATGTTTTCTGTGTGATTATTGCTTAGTGATATTTTGTTCTGATTACAATTCATTTCATTTGTTGATGGCATTTGTACTTTATCACGATTACTACCAGTTCCAGTGTTAGCCATCTTCATATCCGTTGTAGCAAATATAAATTTCCTTTGCCTTAACAGACATGACGATAGCTATTGCCAAAATTGGTAACAATAATAATAACAATGTACAAAGGTGATCAGTGACTGAAAATAACTGTAGTAAAAAAGTTCTCACTGTAACATTGCCTATATCTTGGAAAAAAAAAATTGTTTAATTTTAAATTTATCTGTGTTATATAGATGTTGTTTGAGGTCTGCGACAGTATTATAAGATTATGTGGAATAATTTATACTTCTGCAGTCACTTCTTACTAATATTTTATAAGCACAACACATTTTGTCAGCACGCTGCCATCATCAGGTGCATTATACAGTTACTTATACATCAGCTGATAGGTTATGTACATTAGCTGTGTGTGCCAGTGGGGTTAAGAATCGAAAAATAAACCCGTGTGGAAGGATAACACTGTAACAGATTTGTGTGGAAGGACAACACTGTAACAGATTTATCCTTCCACACAGTTTTATTTTTCGATTCTTAATCCTACTGGCACACGCAGCTAATGTACATAACCTAACAGCTGATGAATAAGTAACTGTATAATGCGCCTGACGATGGCACCATGCTGCTGAAATGCATTGCGCTAGTAAAATATTAGTAAAAAATGACTGCAGTAGTATAAATTATTCCACATAAAAAATTTCTTTTGACTCATTGCATTTCTGAGAGAGTTGCATTGTCACCCTACATTTACATCCATGCGATTATTCTGCAATTTACAATTAAGTGCCTGTCAGAGAGCTCATCAAACCACCTTTGAGCTATTTCTCGACCGTTCCACACTCGAACAGCATCCAGAAAATATGAACTCTTAAATCTTTCTGTGCAAGCTCTGATTTCTCTTATTCTATTATGATGATAATTCCTCCCTATGTAGGTAGGTGCTGACAAAAAATTTTCACTCTCTGAGGAGAAGATACTGCCACAGTGAAAAACACCTTGCTTTTAATGATTGCCAAAACAATCCACATATCGTATCCATAACACGGTCTCCCCTATTTCGTTATGATACGAAGCAAGCTTTGAATTTTTTCGATGCTGTCTGTCGATCCTATCTTGTGCGGATTCTACATTGCATGGTGGTACTGCAGAAGAGGATGTATAAGTGTGACATAGGCAGTCTCTTTAGTAGACCTGCTGCTCAGTGTTCTGCTAATAAATCATAGTGTTTGCTTTGCTTTACCCACAATACTATCTGTTTTATCATTCCAAATTAAGTTATTCGTAATTGTAACTCCTAAGTATTTAGTTGAACTTGCAGTGTTTAGATTTGTGTGTTTTGACGTGTAACTGCAATTCAGCTGATTGCTTTTGGTACTCGTGTGGATGACTTCACACTTTTCGTTGTTTAGAGTCACTTTTCACACCAAAGAGAAATCTTGTCTAAATCGTTTTACAATTTTGTTTTTACAATCTGAAGACTTTACATGATAATAAATGACAGCAGCATCTGCAAACAGTATAACAGTGTTACTCAGACTCTCTCCTAAATCGTTCATGTAGATCAGTAGCAGCAGAGAACCTATAACACTTCCTTGTGGAATACCAGGTATTACTTCTGCTTTACTGGATGACTTTCCATCAGTTACTGCAAACTGTGATCTTTCTGACAGGAAATCACGAATCCAGTCCCACAACTGAGACATAGTCCATAGGCGTGCAATTTGATTTGAAATCACTTGTAAGTGGTATGGTGTCAAAAGACTTGTGGAAATCTAATAATATGGAATCAATTTGACTTCCTCTGTCAATAACACTAATTACTTACTAAGAATAAAGAGCTAGTTGTGTTTCACAAGAACACTTTCTAAAATCGTGTTGGCTGTTTGTCAATAAATCATTTTCTTTGAGATATTCCTAATGTTTGAACACAGTATATATTCCAAATGTACCTTAGTTTATGGGCCTGTAATTTAGCGAATTCCTCGAATTTCCTTTCTTGGATGTTGGTGTGACTTGCAATTTTCCAGTCTTTAGGTATGGATCTTTCAACAAGCAATCAGTTTTAGATGACTGCTAAAATGCTTAAGTGGCTTTTCTACACCAAGGGTATCTACTCCTAAGTTACTCATGTTGGCAGTTGTTCTGGTTCCAATTCAGCAATATTTTCTTCTTCTTTGGGGAAGGAATTTCGGAAAACCGTATTTAGTAACTCTACTTTAGTCACAATGTCACCAGTAACTTCATCATTGTTATTGCGCATTGAAGGTATTTATTGTGTCTTTCCACTGGTGTATTTTACATGCAGCCATAGGCGCCTTGGATTTTCTGCCAGGTTTCGAGTCAAAGTTTCTGTGAGTATGTGCTGGTATTCAGTTAGCTTCCCATATCAGTTCATGTGATTATGCAATTAGAGTAACTAGGCGAGCTTCACTAATTTGAGTATATATTTGGCACTATCCTCTTTCTTCATAATAATAAAGTTTATTACTGTCAGATATTTCATTGGCTATTTGGCCATTTCAACTTGTCAGCCATTTTTAATTTCCCATGGAATGATTCTCAGCCTAAGGCTGCTTCAGAATATGTCTAGAGTCATCAAGTGTGAGAGTTCCTGTCAGTAAAGTTCTACAAGTTGTACATCCATGCAAATGCTGAGAACATTTTCTGAGTCCATGAGGAGCTTGAAGACACCCAAAACATTTGGTAGTTCATGCTGCTAAACTACCATACTGTGATGGCAGGCATTGAAGGTGGTGCCGGGTGCCTCAGCTTGGGGCCAAGAATCATTCCACAGGCTGTTGAAAATAAATGGTAAGTTGAAGCCACGTTAGCCATTGAAATTTTTTATGTGGGTAGTTGATTATAATTAACTTATATATATATATATATATATATATATATATATATATATATATATATATATATATATATATATATATATATATTAAAAACAAAGATTCCAAGACTTACCAAGCGGGAAAGTGCTGGTAGACAGGCACAATAAAATAACACACATACACACTAAATTTCTAGCTTTTGCAACCAACGGTTGCTTCTTCAGGAAAGAGGGAAGGAGAGGGAAAGACGAAAAGATGTGGGTTTTAAGGGAGAGGGTAAGGAGTCATTCCAATCCCGGGAGTGGAATGACTCCTTACCGTCTCCCTTAAAACCCAAATCCTTTCATCTTTCCCTCTCCTTCCCTCTTTCCTGAAGAAGCAACCATCGGTTGCGAAAGCTAGTAATTCTGTGTGTGTGTTTGTGTGTTTTGTTCATTGTGCCTGTCTGCCGGCGCTTTCCCGCTTGGTAAGTCTTGGAATCTTTGTTTTTAATATATTTTTCCCATGTGGAAGTTTCTTTCTATATTAAAAACAAAGATTCCAAGACTTACCAAGCGGGGAAAGTGCCGGTAGACAGGCACAATAAAATAACACACAAACACACACACAAAATTTCTAGCTTTCGCAACCAACGGTTGCTTCTTCAGGAAAGAGGGAAGGAGAGGGAAAGACGAAAGGATTTGGGTTTTAAGGGAGAGGGTAAGGAGTCATTCCAATCCCGGGAGCGGAAAGACTTCCCTTAGGGGGAAAAAAAGGACAGGTGTACACACACACACACACACACACACACACACACACACACACACACACATCCATCCGCACATACACAGACACAAGCAGACATATTTAAAGGCAAAGAGTAAGGGCAGAGATGTCAGTCGAGGCGGAAGTACAGAGGCAAAGAAGTTGTTGAAAGACAGGTGAGGTATGAGCGGCGGCAACTTGAAATTAGCGGAGGTTGAGGCCTGGCGGATATCGAGAAGAGAGGATATACTGAAGGGCGAGTTCCCATCTCCGGAGTTCGGATAGGTTGGTGTTGGTGGGAAGTATCCAGATAACTCGGACGGCGTAACACTGTGCCAAGATGTGCTGGCCGTGCACCAAGGCATGTTTAGCCACAGGGTGATCCTCATTACCAACAAACACTGTCTGCCTGTGTCCATTCATGTGAATGGACAGTTTGTTGCTGGTCATTCCCACATAGAAAGCATCACAGTGCAGGCAGGTCAGTTGGTAAATCACGTGGGTGCTTTCACACGTGGCTCTCCCTTTGATCGTGTACACCTTCCGGGTTACAGGACTGGAGTAGGTGGTGGTGGGAGGGTGCATAGGACAGGTTTTACACCGGGGGCGGTTGCAAGGGTAGGAGCCAGAGGGTAGGGAAGGTGGTTTGGGGATTTCATAGGAATGAACCAAGAGGTTACGAAGGTTAGGTGGACGGCGGAAAGACACTCTTGGTGGAGTGGGGAGGATTTCATAAAGGATGGATCTCATTTCGGGGCAGGATTTTAGGAAGTCGTATCCCTGCTGGAGAGCCACATTCAAGGTCTGATCCAGTCTCGGGAAGTATTCTCTCACAAGTGGGGCACTTTTGGGGTTCTTCTGTGAGAGGTTCTGGGTTTGAGGGGATGAGGAAGTGGCTCTGGTTATCTGCTTCTGTACCAGGTCGGGAGGGTAGTTGTGGGATGCGAAAGCTGTTTTCAGGTTGTTGGTGTAATGGTCGAGGGATTCAGGACTGGAGCAGATTCGTTTGCCACGAAGGCCTAGGCTGTAGGGAAGGGACCGTTTGATATGGAATGGGTGGCAGCTGTCATAATGGAGGTACTGTTGCTTGTTGGTGGGTTTGATGTGGACGGATGTGTGAAGCTGGCCATTGGACAGATGGAGGTCAACGTCTAGGAAAGTGGCATGGGATTTGGAGTAGGACCAGGTGAATCTGATGGAACCAAAGGAGTTGAGGTTGGAGAGGAAATTCTGGAGTTGTTCTTCACTGTGAGTCCAGATCATGAAGATGTCATCAATAAATCTGTACCAAACTTTGGGTTGGCAGGCTTGGGTAACCAAGAAGGCTTCCTCTAAGCGACCCATAAATAGGTTGGCATATGAAGGGGCCATCCTGGTACCCATGGCTGATCCCTTTAATTGTTGGTATGTCTGGCCATCAAAAGTGAAGAAGTTGTGGGTCAGGATGAAGCTGGCCAAGGTGACGAGGAAAGAGGTTTTAGGTAGGGTGGCAGGTGATCGGCGTGAAAGGAAGTGCTCCATTGCAGCGAGGCCCTGGACGTGTGGGATATTCGTGTATAGGGAAGTGGCATCAATGGTTACAAGGATGGTTTCCGGGGGTAACAGACTGGGTACGGATTCCAGGCGTTCCAGAAAGTGGTTGGTGTCTTTGATGAAGGATGGGAGACTGCATGTAATGGGTTGAAGGTGTTGATCTACGTAGGCAGAGATACGTTCTGTGGGGGCTTGGTAACCAGCTGCAATGGGGCGGCCAGGATGTTTGGGTTTGTGAATTTTAGGAAGTAGGTAGAAGGTAGGAGTGCGAGGTGTCGGTGGGGTCAGGAGTTTGATGGAGTCAGGTGAAAGCTTTTGTAGGGGGTCTAAGGTTCTGAGGATTCCTTGAAGCTCCGCCTGGACATCAGGAATGGGATTACCTTGGCAAACTTTGTATGTAGAGTTGTCTGAAAGCTGACGCAGTCCCTCAGCCACATACTCCCGACGATCAAGTACCACGGTCGTGGAACCCTTGTCAGCCAGAAGAATGATGATGGATCGGTCAGCTTTCAGATCACGGATAGCCTGGGCTTCGGCTGTGGTGATGTTGGGAGTAGGATTAAGGTTTTTCAAGAAAGATTGAGAGGCAAGGCTGGAAGTGAGAAATTCCTGGAAGGTTTGGAGAGGGTGATTTTGAGGAAGAGGAGGTGGGTCCCGTTGTGATGGAGGACGGAACTGTTGCAGGCAGTGTTCAATTTGGATAGTGTCTTGGGGAGTTGGATCATTAGGAGTGGGATCAGGATTATTTTTCTTCGTGTCAAAGTGATATTTCCAGCAGAGACTACGAGTGTAGGACAGTAAATCTTTGACAAGGGCAGTTTGGTTGAACCTGGGAGTGGGGCTGAAGGTGAGGCCTTTGGATAGGACAGAGGTTTCGTATTGGGAGAGGGTTTTGGAGGAAAGGTTAACTACTGAATTGGGGTGTTGTGGTTCCAGATTGTGTTGACTAGAATTTTGAGGTGTTGGGGGGAGTGGAGCTGGAAGTGGGAGATTGAGTAGATGGGATAGACTGGGTCTGTGTGCAATGAGAGGAGGTTTAGTTTTGTTGGAAAGGTTGTGGAGGGTGAGTGATTTGCCTTTCCGGAGGTGGGAAACCAGGAGATTGGATAGTTTTTTGAGGTGGAGGGTGGCATGCTGTTCTAATTTGTGGTTGGCCTGTAGGAGGATGCTACGTACAGCCGGTGTGGATGTGGGAGAGGAAAGATTGAGGACTTTGATTTGGGATAGGAGTTGACGGGTGTGTTCATTGGCCGAGTCGATGTATAGGGGAAGGATTAGGCGGGTGAGGGCTATGGATTGTGCTGTTTGGAACTGGTATAAGGACTGATGGAAAGAAGGATTGCAGCCAGAGATGGGAACTTTAAGTGTGAGGCCTTTGGGAGTAATTCCAAATGTCAGACAAGCCTGAGTAAATAAAATATGGGAGCGTAATCTGGCTAGGGTGAAGGCATGTTTGCGGAGGGAATGTAAATAAAATTTAATGGGGTCGTTGTAGGGATGTTGTGAGGTTGACATGGTATTAGAATGTGGAAAGGGTAATATGAGGTTAAAGTGAAAGTAAATAGAAAGTTAAAAAGGAGAGATAAAGGTGTGAAAAAAGTCGAAAAAGTGTTGGTTAGAGGTGAGCTATGTTGATCCTGTGTTGAACTTAGGTTGGTGAACAACAATGGGTGCACAGGTTAGGTAGTTATGTTGTCTCCAGATCACGTTAAAGGGTGGGGAAATTCAAGAAAATTTCGAAAAAAAATTTTCGAAAAAGTTTCGAAAAAAGTTTCGAAAAAATAATTTCCGAAAAAATAAAATTCGAAATAATTTTTCCAATAAAAATCTCGAAAAATATGTGTGTAAATGTATTCAAAGAACTGGTTGTGTACTGGCAGGTTATGAGAATGAGGCTAACAATTGTTTGATGAAGAAATAATAACGTGTAAACCTGTGGGAAGCTGCTAAAAAATGATCGGTTATGTGGGAAAAACGGGAATGGAAATAAAACGAAAGTTGTTCGAAATAACTGATATGGTTGTTTAATGGGTGAAAGGAACTGAAGCTGTGAAATAGTATTCACGAATTTACACGAAATGTTTGTAAACTTGGAACAGTGGATTTTATAGCAGCGGTTATGTTGAAAGCGTTAAAAATTTTTGAGGTTATGGTTTGGAACTAAATTACGTATTATTGAGTATAATTAGGCAGGATAAAATGTATGCTAGATTACGGAAAAAGTGAAGATGAATACAAAGTGAAACTACTTGTACAAACGAAAAGAGAAAGTAAGATGATAGAGAAGATTTCGAAATGCAACAGAGACAATAACAAACATAATTGTTGGGTTCAAATCAATGATGATGTAAATAAAATAGAAAGAAACTTCCACATGGGAAAAATATATTAAAAACAAAGATTCCAAGACTTACCAAGCGGGAAAGCGCCGGCAGACAGGTACAATGAACAAAACACACAAACACACACACAGAATTACTAGCTTTCGCAACCGATGGTTGCTTCTTCAGCAAGGAGAGGGAAAGACGAAAGGATGTGGGTTTTAAGGGAGAGGGTAAGGAGTCATTCCAATGCCGGGAACGGAAAGACTTCCCTTAGGGGGAAAAAAAGGACAGGTGTACACTCGCACACACACACACACACACACACACACACACACACACACACACACACACACACACATCCATCCGCACATACACAGACACAAGCAGACATATTTAAAGGCAAAGAGTAAGGGCAGAGATGTCAGTCGAGGCGGAAGTACAGAGGCAAAGAAGTTGTTGAAAGACAGGTGAGGTATGAGCGGCGGCAACTTGAAATTAGCGGAGGTTGAGGCCTGGCGGATATCGAGAAGAGAGGATATACTGAAGGGCGAGTTCCTATCTCCGGAGTTCGGATAGGTTGGTGTTGGTGGGAAGTATCCAGATAACTTGGACGGCGTAACACTGTGCCAAGATGTGCTGGCCGTGCACCAAGGCATGTTTAGCCACAGGGTGATCCTCATTACCAACAAACACTGTCTGCCTGTGTCCATTCATGCGAATGGACAGTTTGTTGCTGGTCATTCCCACATAGAAAGCGTCACAGTGCAGTCAGGACAGTTGGTAAATCACGTGGGAGCTTTCACACGTGGCTCTCCCTTTGATCGTGTACACCTTCCGGGTTACAGGACTGGAGTAGGTGGTGGTGGGAGGGTGCATAGGACAGGTTTTACACCGGGGGCGGTTGCAAGGGTAGGAGCCAGAGGGTAGGGAAGGTGGTTTGGGGATTTCATAGGGATGAACCAAGAGGTTACGAAGGTTAGGTGGACGGCGGAAAGACACCTGATCCCACTCCTAATGATCCAACTCCCCAAGACACTATCCAAATTGAACCCTGCCTGCAACAATTCCGTCCTCCATCACAACGGGACCCACCTCCTCTTCCTCAAAATCACCCTCTCCAAACCTTCCAGGAATTTCTCACTTCCAGCCTTGCCTCTCAATCTTTCTTGAAAAACCTTAATCCTACTCCCAACATCACCACAGCCGAAGCCCAGGCTATCCGTGATCTGAAAGCTGACCGATCCATCATCATTCTTCCAGCTGACAAGGGTTCCACGACCGTGGTACTTGATAGTCGGGAGTATGTGGCTGAGGGACTGCGTCAGCTTTCAGATAACTCTACATACAAAGTTTGCCAAGGTAATCCCATTCCTGACGTCCAGGCGGAGCTTCAAGGAATCCTCAGAACCTTAGGCCCCCTAGAAAAGCTTTCACCTGACTCCATCAAACTCCTGATCCCCCCCGACACCTCGCACTCCTACCTTCTACCTACTTCCTAAAATTCACAAACCCAAACATCCTGGCCGCCCCATTGCAGCTGGTTACCAAGCCCCCACAGAACGTATCTCTGCCTACGTAGATCAACACCTTCAACCCATTACATGCAGTCTCCCATCCTTCATCAAAGACACCAACCACTTTCTGGAACGCCTGGAATCCGTACCCAGTCTGTTACCCCCGGAAACCATCCTTGTAACCATTGATGCCACTTCCCTATACACGAATATCCCGCACGTCCAGGGCCTCGCTGCAATGGAGCACTTCCTTTCACGCCGATCACCTGCCACCCTACCTAAAACCTCTTTCCTCGTCACCTTGGCCAGCTTCATCCTGACCCACAACTTCTTCACTTTTGAAGGCCAGACATACCAACAATTAAAGGGAACAGCCATGGGTACCAGGATGGCCCCTTCATATGCCAACCTATTTATGGGTCGCTTAGAGGAAGCCTTCTTGGTTACCCAAGCCTGCCAACCCAAAGTTTGGTACAGATTTATTGATGACATCTTCATGATCTGGACTCACAGTGAATAACAACTCCAGAATTTCCTCTCCAACCTCATCTCCATTGGTTCCATCAGATTCACCTGGTCCTACTCCAAATCCCATGCCACTTTCCTAGACGTTGACCTCCATCTGTCCAATGGCCAGCTTCACACATCCGTCCACATCAAACCCACCAACAAGCAACAGTACCTCCATTATGACAGCTGCCACCCATTCCATATCAAACGGTCCCTTCCCTACAGCCTAGGCCTTCGTGGCAAACGAATCTGCTCCAGTCCTGAATCCCTCGACCATTACACCAACAGCCTGAAAACAGCTTTCGCATCCCGCAACTACCGTCCCGACCTGGTACAGAAGCAGATAACCAGAGCCACTTCCTCATCCCCTCAAACCCAGAACCTCTCACAGAAGAACCCCAAAAGTGCCCCACTTGTGAGAGAATACTTCCCGGGACTGGATCAGACCTTGAATGTGGCTCTCCAGCAGGGATACGACTTCCTAAAATCCTGCCCCGAAATGAGATCCATCCTTCATGAAATCCTCCCCACTCCACCAAGAGTGTCTTTCCGCCGTCCACCTAACCTTCGTAACCTCTTGGTTCATTCCTATGAAATCCCCAAACCACCTTCCCTACCCTCTGGCTCCTACCCTTGCAACCGCCCCCGGTGTAAAACCTGTCCTATGCACCCTCCCACCACCACCTACTCCAGTCCTGTAACCCGGAAGGTGTACACGATCAAAGGGAGAGCCATGTGTGAAAGCACCCACATGATTTACCAACTGACCTGCCTGCACTGTGATGCTTTCTATGTGGGAATGACCAGCAACAAACTGTCCATTCACATGAATGGACACAGGCAGACAGTGTTTGTTGGTAATGAGGATCACCCTGTGGCTAAACATGCCTTGGTGCACGGCCAGCACATCTTGGCACAGTGTTACGCCGTCCGAGTTATCTGGATACTTCCCACCAACACCAACCTATCCGAACTCCGGAGATGGGAACTCGCCCTTCAGTATATCCTCTCTTCTCGATATCCGCCAGGCCTCAACCTCCGCTAATTTCAAGTTGCCGCCGCTCATACCTCACCTGTCTTTCAACAACTTCTTTGCCTCTGTACTTCCGCCTCGACTGACATCTCTGCCCTTACTCTTTGCCTTTAAATATGTCTGCTTGTGTATGTGTGTGTGTGTGTGTGTGTGTGTGTGTGTGTGTGTGTGTGTGTGTTAATGAGTGTACACCTGTCCTTTTTTTCCCCCTAAGGGAAGTCTTTCCGCTCCTGGGATTGGAATGACTCCTTACCCTCTCCCTTAAAACCCACATCCTTTCGTCTTTCCCTCTCCTTCCTGAAGAAGCAACCATCGGTTGCGAAAGCTAGTAATTCTGTGTGTGTGTGTCTATATATACTAGCTGCTGCTCTCAGCCAGTGACATGGAAAATACAAATATCTTTCATCGTGTGTTTGTATGGCACTGAAATGTCAGCAGTGTGACACACAAATTGGCAGTTTTTATTGCTATTGCAAATGAAGAGCTATCAGTATTGCATAGGACTAATTTGGTTTCTTTGGTGTATGTGTAAGAATGTGGTGTGTGGTGAACATCAAGTCTTAGCTTGTTCATTCCTTATGTTTCCAACTGTAAAGTGCGTGGTGATACATTCTTGCTGAATTGTTATGTGATGGTAATTAATTTTGGTGTCTGACTTATAGAGAGCAGAAAACGAAAAGCTAAGAATTGGGAGGAAGACGATTTCTAGGACAGTGATGAAGACACTTTCTTAGACAGAACAGGAGCCGTTGGAAAGAAAAGGCAACAGAGGATGCAGGCAGCCGGTAAAGTGCAACAAGAAGCGGAGACTTATGATCCATTGGTGTGTAACTGTGTTTTTACTTTTTCTTTGTTTGCGCCGCATGCCAACCAAGGAATTTCTTTTAAATGCCTCTTTTTCAGTATTTTTTTTTTCAAATTCAGAAGTTTTTTAAGGGGAAAAATGCAGTGCAAAAGTTGAGATTGAGAATTGAAGGAAGATTGAAACTGGGCAATTCTAATACAGCGATTATGGAGGTAATAGCTGAGCTTGCCATGTAAAAGATGACTCACAAAAATCAACTCATGTATTTGTTTGTATAAAGCATAAAGTTAATATGCCGCATGTTAAGTGAGGTGTAATTCATTGTAAGAAGGTATAAAAATATGAAGCAATTTACTAAAAATATTCTCCATGTACAATGATTTTTTCTTTTCTTTCTCTCTCTTTTTCTCCCCCTCCCCCCCCCTCCCCAAAAAAAAGCTTCATGACATTTCTTGCCTCAACTATACTAGTAACTATGAATGGCTTCAAAAGCATATAGTCCACATGGGCTTTCAACTTTTAAAAAAATTTTGCGGAACTCTTTGGTCACTAATAATCTTGAAGTTAACTGCCTTAATGCCAAAAAACTCACTGTTGAAAAACTCACTGTTGAGCACTTGGTCAAGGATACTTAGAGAGCAGGTACTTATTTAGTTAAAATGGCACCCACAAAAAGCTACTCTAGTTGCTATGAGAAGTGTGATAAGTAGGACAGACATGTGCTGTCACAAGAAGAGTTCTGCTGGAGAAGTTAGATTGTGCATTGCTGAGGAAAACAGTGTTATATAATGGAAGATACACTGCTTTATTGCTTCTGAGATTAGTGAATAAATGTGGGAGTCAAAAGCACGAGAAGTATGAATTTTTTGCCTTGAAGTCCAGGCTGCTCATGTGATTGTGATGGTCTGAGGTAGTGGGAAGACAATCTTTGTATTTGTGTAGTGAACAGTATTTACAACGAATGTCAAGGTTGTATGGAAGGTATTGCATAACTAATTGAAATTGACAGACTGGAAATACTGTGTTTGTTGTCAGTGTAGAATTATTTGTTCTTTCTTAACAGAGTTCTTCAATTTATTTTGGTGTTGATAAGTTCATCATGATTTTGCTTAGTAATCCTACACACTGCCCAAATGAATCTTGACTACACAATCGTGAGCCCTTCTTGGATAGCTCAGTCTCTGTAGAGCACATGCCTGCAATAGGCGAAAGTCCTAGGTTCGAATCCAGGTCTGGCACACAGATTGATACACTAGGACATTTCAAACCAGTGCACACACCACTGCAAAGTGAAAATTTCTTGAATGATAACGTTTTGCCACACTGGCTATTATCATGAGGATCAAACTGTCCTTTTACATCATACCATTCAGTACTACAGAGCTTTGGCTGTGTAGTCATTCTCAAGCGTCCTGTAATACATACAAGATGTAACAAAACTGTTTTAAAAATGTGAAAAGCTTTTCAAATACCGCTACTAGTCACAATATTTGTTGACTACTGAATTATTTATCTGGCAAGATGTTTCCAGGTGATACGTCATAAGGCTATTCTGGCATTACAAAAACATATAACATAAATGTACACAGATACTAAAGTTTCTTTACATGACTGCTGTGCTTATCCTGTGGAGACAGAGAAGGATAACCTAGTAGAAGGCAGTGCCACATTGTATATTTGTGTGCCGTTCACATGGAACTTTTTATAAAACACTCACTCACCTTGTTCTTGTAGCGTGGCAGCACATCGCAAGAAGAGTGAAGAACGGAAGGGTAACCTAGTAAGAGGTGATGTCACTTTGTATATTGTAAAACCAGACAGATATACAAACTGACATTCTCTCTTACTAGGTTATCTCCCCCCCCCCCTCTCTCTCTCTCTCTCTCTCTCTCTCTCTCTCTCTCTCTCTCTCCATTGGATGACCACAGCAGTCATGTAGGCAAACTTTAATACCTGTGTACATTTATGTTAAATGTTTTTGTATTGCCACTATAGCCTGATCATGATCCATCACCTCAAAACATGCCACTAAATAAATAATTTGTTAGTCAACTAATTTTGTGACTGGTAGATGTATTTGAAATTTTTTTTATAAAATACAAAGCATAAAACAACCATCATTCATTTATTCAACAGAATAAAAAAATTCATCTCCCTGGACTGAATCTACGTTAAACAACCTCACTCCCATTTACTTTTCAGTCTTCTCCTCTTTCCCTTTCCTCTTTAGCCATTCATGCATCTTTTCATCCTACATCTTTATACTATACACCTCTTCTGTATGCATCCTCTTTGTTTGAAGCTGGCATAGTACCTACAGTAGAATATCTTTGGCTTCCCTCTGACAACCATGCCTCCATCCTTGCTACCCTCCCTGTTTTCCTTTCCATTTTGCTTCATAACTTGGGTTGTGAGTAACTAAATCCACTTTCCCTTCTTCCCGTTCTTTCCCCTCTCTCCTCCCTGACGAAGGAACATTTATTCCGAAAGCTAGGAACTTAAATTTTCGGTTGTTTTTTGTGTTTCTATCGGCTGTACTGAGCTGAGGTAAGTACTGGCCAGCCCCTCTATCTCTTTGTTAGAATAAAAAAAGAACTTTTCTGTGCTGTATAAAAGGGCTGCTGTTCATGGCAGGAATCAGTTGTGGGGAGATTTAGCGTATGTCATTCTCACCTGAACATGGAAGCCAGACTGTCAGTGAAATATTCTTTTAATGTGACTGTGTGGTTTAGCTGCAGACCTGACAAGAATATAATAAAAGTTGTTTCAGTGACTGTAGGCTTTCCCGGTGTAAACTGTCTATGAAGGTTTCTCGGGTCTCCAGCCGGGTGGTAGCATTGATATCTCACGGCGTTTCGGGAAGTGTCGTACTACCCGTCTTCTGGCGAATTCATCGACGCTGCCATCTAGCTGGAGACCCGAGAAACCTTCATCAAAAGTTGTTTCATTTCTTGCTTCAGTGGTCAGTTTGGCTTTTGACTACTCCTGTTATTGGTTTGCATTTATTATTAGTGGAAACTCCAGGTTGGAATATCTCCAATATAAGGAAAAGGAGAGATTGGTACTCGCTGTAAAAATGATGCACTGAGTTGCAGACAGGCACAACAAAAACACTCTTACACATTTAGCTTTTGACCCAAGCCTTCTTCAGAAAAAGGAACTTCACACACACACACACACACACACACACACACACACACACACACACACACACACACACACACATTTACTCATACAAGTGTGAACAGCTCACGTACTCATGACTGCCATCTCTGGCAACTCGGACTGGAATTTGGTATCTTGGTCCACCTCATAAAATGACCCAACCTGTTCAGCTAATCTAACCTTGGAATACCACTATCCACAATGTCTACAACAGCCTCCAAACCTCCTCCACATCCCCTCATACCTGACAGTCCCTGCCTCGCGGACCCACTACGTATATCCTACCCTCCAAAACTCCCTCCCGCCACTACACAGAATGCAGAATCTAAATAGACCCAAAATATTGACATGAATCTTTCCTCCACAAGCCTTGGTCCCACTGAGTCCTTTCCAAAGACTTCAGTTTTTGCTCTACTCCCAGATTCAATCATGATGCCCTTGCTAAACACTACTCTCCTTCACCCAATCCCTACAGTGGATACACTTCTTTGCTACCAATCAGACTCAACCCAAAACCAATGTTGAAGCATACTTGACACACTCTGTTCACTTCTCCATCCAACTGTTATCCAACTCCACAGTCCCCATATCACCCTCTGTTAACATTCCAGAATTTCTTAGTCTCAAACCGTGTCTCACCATCATTCTCTAAATCCATCGTCATGCTGGCTAACCTTACATTCACAGAAAGAACCACAATTGTACACCTAAAAACTGATCCTGACCTTATAATACTACCTGCTGATGAAGGCACCCTCACTGTGGTATTGAACTGCAGGGTGTACCTGACTAAAGGTGACTGCCAGCTGTCAGATTCATCCACCTACAAACCCTGCCACAATGACCCCATTCCAGAAATCCTGCAAGATTTCCATCTCTCCTCAAATCTTTAGACCAATCTAAAACCTATCCCCTGAGTACCGCTCTCCTCGTCCCTACCATTCTCCACACTCCTACCTACTACATGCTTCCTAAAGTCCATAAACCCAACCATCATGGATGCCTCATTCTAGCCAGTTAATCTTTCCCAACTTAGAGAATCCCTGCTCTCATACACCCACACCCTTCCAATAACACACAACCTGCCCTCCAGTGTAAAAGACACCAACCATTTCCTCCACTGACTCACCACAGTTCCTATTCCCATACTACACAGTGCCATGCCCATTACTTTTGATGCCACCTCTCTTTACATTAACATTTCTAAAGCCCGTGCCCTGGCCACTGTGGAATACTACCTACACCAATGCCTGATGAATTCGAAACCTACAACTTCCTTCCTGGCCACCGTGACCAACTATATCCTCACTCAAAATTACTTCACAACTGAAGGCACCACCTACAAATAAATCCATGGTATTGCAATGGACATCCACATGTCACCATCCTATACCAACCTATTCTAGTGTCATGTAGAGGAATCCTTCCTAATCACCCAGAATACCAAACCCCTCACCCGGTTCAGATTCATTGATGACATCTTCATGAGCTGGATTGAAGGTGAGAACACCCTGTCCACATTCTCCAGAACGCCAACACCTTCTCCTCATAAATTTTTCCCCTTGAACTCTACATTGATGGGAAAAGACATCTGTCCTGGTGATCACCACAGTATGGTAATGATCCCTTGAAGTACTCGTATCTGCACAACCACAACTACTACCACTGCAAAATCACTACAGTACCCAACAGGGGAACCAAGGACAGTTACAGGTATCGGTGGTGGTTGGGTTTACTCACCGTGCAGAGGAAAGATTATGTCTCAGGCAGGCACAACAAAAAGACTAAGCTACATGTAAAGGGCTGTGAGAAAAGGATAAAATTAATAAAACAATATTTTAATGATTAAATCAAACAATGGGATGTCCAAGATTGGAATGTAGCAATATTAGAAAAGGAAAGTTGCTACTCACAACATTGGTAACATGCTGAGTCACAAAAGGCACAACAAAAAGATTCACACAATTATAGCTTTCGGCCATTAAGGCCTCTGTCAGCAATAGACACACACACACACACACACACACACACACACACACACACACACACACACACGTGCGCGCACAAATGCAACTTTCACTTATGTCTGCAGTCTCAAACTGCACTTCTAGTTCACTTTTCCTCTCAGAATTATTTAGGAAGTTCCTTATCACACTCAACTTGATCCTCCCCCATAATTACTTCACTTTTGAAGGCCAGACTTACAAGAAAATCAGGGGAACGGCCATGGGAGCCAGGATGGCTTCGTCCTATGCCAACCTCTTCATGGGCCGCATGGAGGAGGCTTTCCTGAAGACCCAACAGCTGCTTCCCCTGGCCTGGTATAGGTTTAGAGATGACATCTTTGTGATCTGGACTCATGGTGAAAAAACACTCCTTAATTTCCTCCATAACCTCAACCCCTTTTCGAATCTGAATTTCATCTTGTCCTTCAAAACCCAAGCCATCTTCGTGGATGTTGACCTTCATCTTGTTGAAGCTCACATCCACACCTCTGTCCACATCAAACCCACAAACAAACAACAGTACCTTCACTTTGATAGCTGCCAAGCTGCCATCCATTCCACATCTAACACTCCCTTCCCTAGGTATTCATGGCAAATGTATCTGCTCCAGTGACGAATCTCTCAACAATTACACTCTCCCGCAACTATCCTGCGAACCTTGTCCACAAACAGATCTCCTGAGCAATACATTTCTCCCTGTCCAACAACAATGTTCCTACACCCAGGCCACACAGAAGCATCCACCTTGTCACCCAGTATTATCCTGGCCTCAAATACATCAACAAATTACTCTGCCAGGGATATGACTTTCTCAAGTCAAGTCCTGAAATGAGATCATCCCTTGACAATATTCTCCCCACACCACCCAGAGTTGCCTTTCGTTGCCCCCCTAACCTCTGTAACATCCTTGTTAAACCCTACAATATTCCCAGACCACCTTCTCTACCCAGCGGTTCCTACCCCTGTAACCGACCCCGTTGCAAAACCTGCCCCATGCATCCCCCCACAACCACCTACTCCAGCCCCACTACTGGTAAAACATACACAGTTCAAGGCAGGGCCACAGGTAAAACAACACATGTCATTTATCAGCTGACATGCCTGCACTGCAGTCTTTTACATTGGTATGATGACAACTAAACTGGCTGAGCGCATGAACGGGCACAGACAAACTGTCCGCCTAGGAGATGTCCAATACCCAGTAGCAGAGCATGCCCTCCTGCATAATTCTAGGGACCTAGGAACCTGCTACACCATATGTGCCATTGGGCTTCTCCCACCCAACACCAGTCCATCGGAACTGCGGAGATGGGAACTTGCCCTCCAACACATCCTTTCATCCCGCCATCCCCCTGGACTGAACTTACATTAACCAATCTCACTCCCATTTACTCTTCAGTCTTCTCCTCTTTCCATTTCCTCTTAAGCCATTCATGCATCTCTTCATCCTACATAGTTGTGTTTATCTTTATACTATATACCTCTTTACTTCTGTATGCATCCTCTTTGGTTTGAAGCTGGCACAGTACTTACTGTAGAATATCTTCGGCTTCCCTCTGACACCCATGCATCCATCTTTGCTACCCTCCCTGTTTATCTTTCCCTGTTTCTTCATAACCTGGGTTGTGAGTAACTGAATCCACTTTCCCTTCTTCCCCTTTTTCCCCCTCTCTCCACCCTGACGAAGGAACAAAGTTCTGAAAGCTAGGATAAAAATTTTCTGTTCTGTTTTGTGTATCTATCGGCTGTACTGAGCTGGGGAAATTAAAGTTTCTGTGTGACCATCTTTCATCAGCGGAGTAGAAAGAAAGCGGTACCTGTTGCTAAAATGAATAGCAGCAACATCGTCAGCATTAATTCTGTTTTTCCTTTATCTTTTTCTGTCATTAATTTTGCTTCATTATACTGTTTGGTAATTGTTTCACAGTCATTCTTGTTCTATTACATAATTGTGGCGCAGCTAAATTTCTCAACAAAATAACTGGTGATACTATTTTAATCTTAAACCATCTAAAGGCATTCCTCATGCATCATCATAATCATTATCATAATTGCCACCATAATTTTGTTCCAGCGACTTTGTGAATGATTGCCCTCCATTGATTTCTGCCCTGGTATAGTTTTCTCTCTCCAATGCATCACACATTGCTCCTCTCCCCTCAAGATGTTCATTAACCTGGTCTATCCATCTCTCCCAAGGTTGCCAAATTGGTCTTTTCCTTGGTACCTCCATCTCCAAATACTAACTTGAAGCTCAAGTCATATGCATTCACTACACTTGACTTGCAGCACTCATGCTTTCCTCTGTGGTCAAGGTTATGTGCAGATCTCCTTAAATATTAATTTCTCTCTCTCTCTCTCTCTCTCTCTCTCTCTCTCTCTCTCTCTCTCTCTCCCCTGGTATTCTGTACAGCTGACCAGAGGAACTTCATTTCACATGTCTGTATCTGACTATCTTCTGTCTTATTTATGATACAGGTCTCCAGTCTGTATGTCACAATTGGCAGGAGATAGATTTATACACAGTCTGTTTAGCATTTTTGTCCCAGATCAGGTTTTGTACTTGATGGAAAAAGCTGGATCCTTTAGCTGTTGTGATTAAAACTTCCAGTTTGGCACTTCCATCGCTTCATGTGACACTGAGATAATCACATTCCTCGTACTTGCACCAAATTCAAAAACTTGTTTGGAAAATTAACATTTTCATTTGCAGCAACCTTTGAATCAATTGACTTACATATTCCTTCCTTGGCAAGAGTCCTGCTTTGAATTTTTAAATTAATATCATCAGCATGTGGATACCCTCACCCCCCTCTCTTCGACAGCTCTTGCAGTTCCAGGCAGCAAAATTGGAAGGAGCTTGCCCCAGTTTATAGGTGCAGTAAATATTGGCAGGTTGCCAGCATTTTCAGTTGATTAACTATCCAGTATTAGAATTAAGCAAAACACAGTATTTAGCTGTGGGTGGTCATCTTTGATGTTAGACAGTAATAAAATGACACAGAGCACATGTAAATAAACAATAACTATGTACATAGAACTTCAATCGAGCTGGAGAGAAGTGAAAAAGTGGGAGATTCTGGTGAATCTCGCCACACAGCTGATGCCATCGGTTTCCATTCCCAGCTTGAGATACTTGCACTCACTGACCAAACAAAATAGCATGCATTTGTAAGTGACATTCCTGCATTCTGTTTGAGATGATGAACAGATAAACTGCTACTTGAGCTGAAAGGGAGAAATGCCTGCGAAAGAAAAGTGCACAACGGTGATGTTGCTGCAGCGGCTGGTCCATCTTGAAGCCCAGATTGAATGCCTAGGATGTTGCCTGGCTTTAAACTTCTGACTCAAAATGCATTTGTGGGAAGGCAGGGACAAAAGCCTCCCTTCTGAGACATAAGAGCTGACAGAGTTTTCCTGTTAAGGATCAGTTCCAACCAGCCGGAAAGGCATTGCTCCCAAGGAAGAAGAATGATTGTTTAAAACTTTATAATTAATTAATGGAAAATCTCATTTAAAGATGTGAAACAAATACTAACAAAGAGATAGAGGGGCTGGCCAGTACTTACCTCAGTTCAGTACAGCCAATAGATACACAAAAAAACAACCGAAAATTTACGTTCCTAGCTTTCGGACTAAATGTTCCTTCATCAAGGAGGAGAGAGGGGAAAGAAAGGGAAGAAGGGAAAGTGGATTTAGTTACTCACAACCCAGGTTATGAAGAAACAGGGAAAGGAAAACAGGGAGGGTAGCAAGGATAGAGGCATGGTTGTCAGAGGGAAGCCAAAGATATTCTACTGTAGGTACTGTGCCAGCTTCAAACCAAAGAGGATGCATACAGAAGTAAAGAGGATATAGTATAAAGATAAACACAACTATGTAGGATGAAAAGATGTGTGAATGGCTAAAGAGGAAAGGGAAAGAGGAGAAGACTGAAGAGTAAATGGGAGTGAGGTTGTTTAATGTAGGTTCAGTCCAGGGGGATGGCGGGATGAAAGGATGTGTTGGAGTGCAAGTTCCCATCTCCGCAGTTCAGAGGGACTGGTGTTGGGTGCGAGAAGCCCAATGGCACATATGGTGTAGCAGGTTCCTAGGTCCCTAGAATTATGCTGGAGGGCATGCTCCGCTACTGGGTATTGGACATCTCATGCCCTCCAGCATAATTCTAGGAACCTAGGAACCTGCTACACCATATGTGCCATTTGGCTTCACCCACCCAACACCAGTCCCTCTGAACTGCGGAGATAGGAACTTGCACTCCAACACATCCTTTCATCCCGCCATCGCCCTGGACTGAACCTACATTAACCAATCTCACTCCCATTTACTCTTCAGTCTTCTCCTCTCTCCTCCCTGAGGAAGGAACAAAGTTCTGAAAGCTAGGATAAAAATTTTCTGTTCTGTTTTGTTTATCTATCGGCTGTACTGAGCTGAGGTAAGTACTGGCCAGCCCCTATATATCTTGGTTAGTATTTGTTTAAAACTTTAGTAATTTTTAATGGTTACCACCTTTATGGATAAATTACCACCTTCTCTCAGAATGACAGCAATAGAAATATGTTTCCAGATTCCAGTACCCCTATCATAGAAATCATTATTATGAACTTTCTTTTTCTCAGAAATTTTGTTATTGACATTGCGATTATGAGGACTCCAGCGGGATGTTCAGTACTAGGGGTTCCGAATCTGTCATCTAACTGAATTAATTCCTACTCGACTCTCTCTCTTAGTTTGTGGACTCAGATAGCAACCCTCTCATGCTTACCGCCATGTGGTATCCCTGAAAGGTTAATTGTGTTATAAACTACTACATTTCTTGCTGCTAAAATAGCTCTTTCAAATAACCAATTTGAATTTGCATAATTTCGAACAATGTTCGCATAAACTCCACCTATTAATGATAATTATCAAAGCAGAAGAAACGAATTAAAATTTTTGCCGTGGCTGGGACGTTCTGGACCATACATTGTTGAGCTAGGCTGTATTCTATTCATGCCACTGTTATGGAACATTCTTGGACCTTCTGAAAAATTCTCTAACGTTCTGGAACTTTCTAGAATCTTCTCAAATATAAAGTAACATTCTTGAAAATTGTAGTACATTCTGTGTGGCGTTATAGTACTGTGACATGAAATGACCCACATTCAATCACTCTGTGACAATATTTTTGTTGTTAATTGAGACAATAATAGTTTGAAAGTATGTTTGTTACTTCTCAGTGCCGCTGCCAATCACAGTAAAAGAAAAATGGTTTGTTGTTGTGCTATGTCCACATCAGTTTCACTTTTGGTGGATAAATTAATTATGTAAGTTGTGAACTTGACATAAAACATTATTTTCCACATGTTTTTGATTTACCAGTATGGTACGTTTGTGTAAACCCAAGTGTGCAATATGTTTCAAAATGAGTACATTGTAGCATTGTTACATTCAACATACAGTTGTAAATAATACATCAAATGAATATCATAAGTGCTGCAAAGCCTTAAAACCCCTATATTCATTTTGAAATAGCCTGTATTATCGATGTCACATCCCTGTGAAAACTATAATTCAAACATTGTATCTCCATAGATATCCACAGACCAGATGCATGACAATACAGAAGTGATTAGGAGTTACTAAATTTTTGTTGTGTTATAGTTGTGAAATTTTTAGTTATGAAATACAATATTGTAGTTGTGAAGTACTGGCAGAATTTGAAATTTTTTGTCTTAATGTGTGGTTATAAAGTAAAAATTGAATCATCTTGTGGCATTATTGGCCAGGAGACTACAGCTGGGATAGTTTAGCTGCCTAGTGATAGTATTTTTCTTTGATGCCACTTTGGCAACTTATATGTCAATGATGAGTACAACACAAGACACCCAGTTCCTGTGTGAAGATAATCTCTGACCTGGTCAGGAATCGAACCCTCTGACCCCAGATAATAAAGGCAGCAATGCTGACCTCGAGCTGTGGACTATTTGAAAGTAGTTGATGGTTAAGAGTGTGGCACCTACTACATAATACAACTAGAATTAAAAATTTCTTCAACATATTGTAATCCTAATTGTGACGGTGGAAGGATCACATTGTTCTACTGTATTTGTTTTAGGTTTGTTGGTGTTTTTACTTTACACATTTTGAATAGCATGAGATGCCAAAATAAAAACTGCAGACAATTTGTTTGTGTTGAAATTATGTTGTTCAGCCATAATTCAGCTTGTAATATGGTCTCAATACTGCCACAATGTTACACTTCGAGATACATTCAGCAACAAGATCTCACTTACAACTGTGATGATTTCATTGTATGTTCTTGTTTTTCAGCTCAAGAAGTACAATGAAGTTCAGCAACAGATAAAAGAAATGGAAAAAAAGTACATCATAGCAGCGCAGAAACTTTCTCATAATAGTGGTGATTCCGTGGATAATGATGATGATGATGATGATGATAATGAAGATGCTCTGGATGCATACATGACACAGTTGTCATCTGGTATTGTTGATAAAAAAGCTGTGTCCAATTTGAAAGTATGTTCCTGGAGTACATTTTCACACTTCATAGTTATTTTCTTTATGCTTATTAGTATTGTAGCACAATGTTCTGTTCAATTCTATTTGAAAGATCACATTTCATTTTCATGGATCTTTTGGAAGCTCAGTATATTGTATTTGTTTGTGTGTTAATGTGTAAGTGGAATACTTTGTTCACTTGTGTATCTGTGGGTAGACAGAGAAGCATACTACCTCGTATGCTCTCAGTCTGTTATTCCTTAATGCTCTGGTATTCTCAAACCTTCTTCCAGCAGAGGTAAAGACACAACAGCCAGCCTACTAGGGACACTGACGAGTATACAGTGAAAGTAGTTTACACAACTTGGAACACATTTAACAACTGAGGGATCGGAGGCACATGCGTGCCCTCGTAAAGGTACTTTCCACACCAGGCGTTGCCAGTGTATTGCCACGTGAGAATGGCTGCCACTGACAGCTGCCTCAGGTAGTCGATTGTGCCGTTTAAACGTCTGCGCCCACTTCTCCTACTGTAGGAGCCCGACATATGTCTGCTGCGGGTGACAGGTGTAGTAACGGGCAGGTTATTACAATCCTCCTTGCGTGCGTGCGTGTCACGGTCCGTGATGCTGTGACTGGAGGGGCACCGAGGTGACCGGTGGGCAGGACCTGCACAGGGCTTGCAGAACTGTGTGGATGTCGAGAGTCTGTGGTGAGGAGCACCAGTGCGGGCACCGACAGTGGCAAACTGGAGAGGGGAGTCTCCGACTCGGCTTAGGGGAAGGCGTTGGTACTGATGCCAACTGCTGGGGGTGAACATACAGTCATTTCTGACAGAGCCCTAACTGCTGAGGTAAATAGGCACAATTGGGCCCACTTGTTCCCGGAGTGGCCAGGGCAGATGTATGACGAAGAGTTGGGCCCACAGCCCAAAGAGGGATCCCCCGTGTCCATCCCAGAAGCAGCCGGTTCTGGTAACGTACCTCGAATCGATCTCGTGTGCGAACTGTGAAGGCTGCATTGGCTGTGGACTTCTGACAGAATCCATTGACAGTGCCATCCCAACACGCTGGCCCAGACTGATATGCTGGGTTTACTTATTTGTATATTTATTTTACACATCTAGTTCCATTGGAGCAAATCTGAGAGGTCATGGAACTTGTCAGTACGTGAAATTAGAACTTAAAAGTAATAACAAATACAATAAAATGTTTAGAAACTCAAAAAAATACGAGCCACAAGTTTATGTAAACACAGTCAACAATATAACACAGGAATCAGCTTAATTTTTCAAGGAACTGCTCGACAGAGTAGAAAGAGCAACCTGTGAGGAAACTCTTCAGTTTCGATTTGAAAGTGCGTGGATTACTGCTAAGATTTTTTAATTCTTGTGGTAGCTTATTGAAAATGGATGCAGCAATATACTGCACACCTTTCTGCACAAAAGTTAAGGAAGTCTGCCGGGTATTAGGTGAGTGAAAGCTGCTTATTCCTGGGAATAAGCTAATATTGTTAACAAGAAGTGGCAGTAAGGAATATATATATTGTGAAGCCAATGTCAGAATACCCAGACTAATGAACAGTGCTCGACAAGAGGTTCATAAACTTGCACCAGGTATTGCACAAACCACCTGTTTCTGAGCCAAAAATATCCTTTGAGAATGGGAAAAATTATCCCAAAGTACAAAACCACAGGTCACAAGCAACTGAAAATAAGCAAAGTTTGTGTCCAACTATCACTTACTTCAGATACCGTTTGAATAGTAAAAATGGTAGCATTAAGTCTCTGAATGAGATCCTGAACATGGATTTTCCACGACAATTTACTGTCTATCTGAACACGTAGAAATTTGAACTGTTCAGTTTCACTAATCATATGCCCATTCTGTGAAATTAATACATGGTTTTTTTTTTTTTTTTTTTTTTTTTTAATTGTGTCTTAGAGACTGTAAAAATTGAGTCTTACTGTGACTTAGCGTTAGTTTATTTTTTACAAGCCATGAACTTGTGTCATGAACTGCACTATTTGAAACAGTGCCAGTGTTGCACAGAATGTCCTTTACTACCAAGCTAGTGTCATCAGCAGCTAGAAATATTTTAGAATCACCTATAATACTAGAGGGCATATCATTTATATAAATATGGAACAAGAGTGGTCCCAGCAATGATTCCTGGTGCACCTCCCATTTGACAATGCTTCCACTCAGGCTCCACATCATAGCCATTCTCAGCACTGTGGATAATGACATATTGCTATTTGTTGGTAAGGCAAGAGGCGAATCAGTTGTGAGCTACTCCCCGTGTTCCATAATAGTCCAACTTCTGGAGCAATATTTTGTGATCAACACAGTCAAATGCCTTAGTAAAATAAAAAAAAGATGCCTAGTGTTTGAAACCTTTTGTTTGACCCATCCATTACCACACATATAAAGAGAATATAGCATTTTCAGTTGTTAAACATCTTCTAAAGCCAAACTGTACATTTGATAGCAAGTCGTGTGATGTAAAAGGATCAATTATCCTTACATACACAGCATTCTCAATAACTTAAGCAAACACTGATGGCATAGAAATAGGTCTAAAATTATCTACATTATTCCTTTCTCCCCTTTTATAGAGCAGCTTTACTACTGAGTACTTTAATCATTCAGGAAACTGACCATTCCGAAAGGAAAAATTGCAAATATGGCTAAATACAGGGCTAACATGTGCAGCACAGTACTGTAATATTCTGCCAGGCACTCCATCATATCTATGAGAGTACTTAGTCTTCAGTTATTTAATTATTGACTCAATCTCCTCCATGTCAATATCATAGAGGAGTATTTCAGACATCAATCTCGGAAAGGCATTTCCCAAGGGCGTTATATGATTCCCTGTAGAAACTAAGTTTATATTTATTTCACCAGCAATGCTCAAAAAGTGATTGTTAAATACTGTACACATATCTGACTTATTAGTAACAGAAATATTTGTGCTACGAACTGACTTGATATTGTAGACCTTGTGCTTCTGACCAGAAAGTTCCTTCACAACTGACCATATGGTTTTAATTTTATCCAGTGAATTACCGTATTTACTCGAATCTAAGCCGCACCTGAAAAATGAGACTCGAAATCAAGGAAAAAAAAAATTCCCAAATCTAAGCCGCACCTGAAATTTGAGACTCGAAATTCAAGGAGAGAGAAAAGTTTTAGGGTGCACCTCCAAATTGAAATAAAGTTGGTCCATTGTAATATGAGACACAATTTAGGTCGAATGAATGACGATACAGCTACAGTAGTTTGGTTCAAGTCGTAAGCTTAGCATTTAAGCTTTACCGGGTAGCCATTGCTATGCATGAGGTGCTCTTCCTTTTTCACGTGCTTCTTCTTGTTTGAATTGATTGCTTATTTTTCTTCGATCTGATAAGCACCGTTCTCTTTGTTATAGGTGTGTATATCACTCTAAGCTGTGTCATGCACTGTTTGTCACATTCTGATAATGAGTGTTTACAGCCTGTCACAGCTCGCGGCAATCTTGCTTTTGTGCGCGCTACCGCCGCTTACAGTTAAAAAAAGGAAATAGTCTCATTAGCGAAACAATGGCAAGAGACTGCTATTTGTTGTTACTTACATTGCTGCTTTCTTTGATAATGATTAACAAGAACCAAATAATATACTGCATATGATAGAAAATCTGAACGAGAGTTTAGCGAAAATTTTTCTCCATTTGAAAATCTTTGCAGACGCCTCTTTAGTACATAACATTGTGCACAGAGATTAGAGCCATCTTAGATTTAAAAATCTAGTCAATTGCCGTGCTTCATTTCTGACTGTGACACTATTAGGCATAAGAATAATACGAATATAAACATAACATGACAGGTATATTCTTCTGCATTTGCTGTTGTCTCACTCTAGTTTCTTAGTTTATGAGGCAGACACGATTTAAATGAGTTACCAAACACAAAACAATACATGGCAAAATGTTTATATTCGTATTATTCTTTTGGTGAAGAGAATACTGCATGTGATTCACAGTTCATAAAAGTTCCTATTAGCAACCATCTCTTCTCACAGGTAGGAAAAAATTCAGAACGTAGAGTTGGCCATGTTAACATACATCCCAAACAGTCTCACCAGTCGGATTTTCGTAGTACATTGCAATGCTGCTACATTCTAAGATGAACAATATGGAATTTGTATTTACTTTGTCGGATAATGTACGAAAGTGCAGTGGTCAAAACTTGAGGCGGAGAAAAAAAGGCCCATCTCCCACCCTTTTTTTGTTTTTAATTTTTTTGCTGACGCAGAGGTCTTGGCGCCAGTATTTATCTCTTTGCCTCCAAAAAATGCCTGTGTAGCGCTACATATATTCGACGGCAGAAGTTAGTTGTGGCGGCACCTACCGACATTTTTTAGAACTTCCGCTTACTTTGCACTTGATTCGAAGCCATAAGCTGTGTTTTCCATTACAAAAACCTGGAAAAAAGTGCGGCTCAGATTCGAGTAAATACGGTAGCTATTTTGTTTGTGCACCACATACTCTACGCCTTCCCAATAACACCGACAAAAGTGCCGCCGCCAGGGTGTGCCTGCCCAGCAGCGAGAGATTGAGCAGTGTCCGTGACTGACGGCCACATTCTGTGTCTCAAACGCTTGGCCGAGACGTTGTGCCCCGTTTGACTGCAGGTGGAAGCGACACGCCGTGAAAAGGCGAACGCTATTGTGTATACAAAAGCCCTCAAAATATTGTGTAACAAACTAAAACCAGGGTGCGAGACGAGCCTTCTCCGGAGAATACCTTCGACAGGGCCTCGACAGTTCTGTCTGCTGTCGCCGGCAGAAAACAAATGACATGAGGAAAATGAAACAGATCATCAGTTGCCAATAATTTAAAAAAAGTAAAAGGGACTAGGAAAATCGACGTGGACCTATTTTCGAGGCTGTGTAGGGACCGTCTTTGGCAAAAAACCAGTGCACAGCACGATCTACTGGACCGAACGCTGGCAGCAGGCCGTGGCAGTGTGCACCACGCAGTAGCCCACCGGCAGCCTCGTGCGAGGGATTCCCCAGTGAGCGTGGCGTGATGAGTGGGGGGCAGGGCCTCCAGCTGGAGCGCCACCACGGTGTAGGGAGGAAACTCTCCTACCGGCAGGAGAATAATGCCGTTCCAGAGGGAGGGGCGAGGGTTCGACGCGTAAAAATGCTGAAGTGGCTTTGATGCCCGGCCCGATGGAAGGTCGGGCCATCCGTGTCACATCACGTGTATGGCGTGCCGTAACACCAGATCCGTCACCACAGCTGAGGCACTGTGGGAATTGGTGGTACGGAAACTGTCCACGATATGCTTCACCTCCGTACCCAGTTGAAAACACAGCAATTCCTTCTTGTCGTACTACGAGAGGTCACAGCCGACAGGGAGACGGGCAGAGCATGTGCATTCGCTTTTTGCAAGGTGGCACAAAAATGTATATCATGATAGTACCGGGACGAGAGCAGAGGACAACTAGTGGCTTTGTCCGGCAACGACGTCAGTGGGCAAATGGTAAAAACCGTGGGCTTACGGTCGGTAATCGAATGGAGCTTTGCACCGTACAAGAACAAGTGAAATTTTTAAGGAATGGATGAAGGCAAGTGCTTCTTTTTCCACCCGAGTGTAATGTTGCCAAACCGAGTCGAGTATTTTTGGTGCAAATGGCGACGAGCCAGAACTGCTCCCATCCTGTACTGGGACAGTGTCCCTGACAAAACCAGATACTTGCCAGTTTTAACTGTTACAAAAAGCGGTGTGGAACAGAGACTATCTTTAAGATGCACAGAAGCGTGCTCGCAGGCTGCAGACGAAAGAAAAGGAGCATTTCTGAAAAGCAAAAGGTGCGAGGGGTGGACGGTAGTAGCCACTTGTGAATAAACTTACTACAGTACGCCACTATGCCAAGGAATGGCTCAAGTTCTTGTAGATTGGACGGATGGAGCGAAGCTGCGAGGGCAGCAACATGTTGTTCCACAGGGAGCACACCCTGCCGGGAAATGTCACAATCCACATAAATGGTGGAAGGCTGGAAATAGTGCAGCTTAGTGAGGTTACAGTTGAGGCATGTGGCCTGGCACAGAGATATCTTCAAGATAGTTAATGCAACGAAGAATAACTCTCCTAGCATGTTCTAAAAAACTTTGTAAGATGGCAGGCGCAGTAGTGACTACAAACATCAGCTGTCTATATTGATAAGAGGCCAAGAGGTGTATTAACTACATGCGCCTGTTTCGATGTCTTGTTCGACGGAATCTGAAAGTAGGCTTCGTCCAGTCAATTTCAGAAAGAATTGACCACCCTCCCCAGCCAAATCTGAGAGGAACTCCTCCAGTCGAGGCAGGGGGTAAATGTCTATTACTGCCTGTGCAGTAACAGTGACCTTTCGAGAGACATACACAGCCAAAGCTGACCAGTCAGATTATTTATAATCACTAAGGGTACAGCCCTTTCACTTGAGGAAATCGATCTGATCACTCTCAGTGATGTTAAGCAATCCATCTCTGTCTTAATCTCGAAGCGTAAAGTTGCTGGCACTAGCCCCACCCTAAAAAGGTAAGGGCATGTGCAGTGAATTGTTAGGACGACTTAACCCTGGGCAAACAAGTCTGAAAACTCTAGAGCACAAGGAATCCATTTCATGATAAGGCACTTGACCCAACGCCATATGCACCACAACCACAATAGAAAAATAGAAAGTGGCAAAAGCATCTAACCAAAACAAAATTTCACTACTCGCATCAGTTATTATGGAGTAGGTAGCAGAACGAACAGCTGACTTGTAGACTGCGCCAGTTGCGAATTTACTGAGAATAGGAATCTGCTGTTTGTTACAGCTTTCCAACCGCTACTTGATACTTGCCAATTGGAGGGACACTAGCCGGGTGTACTTCTGTGGGTTGAGTAGGGACACAATATCTCTCGTGTTGACCTGTATGTCATTGGCTTATCCACCACCTGCATGTAAATGAAAATTTTGTTCTCGCCTGTGGACGATGATGAAAGAATATGAATAATGATGTCCATTGTTTCCAGCAATCTCTTTGGGCAGGTGGAAGAGATTTGCACATCACTGACCTTGCCCCCCCCCCCCCCCCCCAATCTCAAACCGAAGGGCACACTGATGCACCTGCTTATCTGGAGCCAAACAAACAAGTGTGTCTCTGACCATAGTGTCCACATAAGACTCATGAGACTTAGCGTGATGTACTGATACTTACGACTGGGGTGTGCCGTGCTGCTCAGTTGCCCAAGTTCGATACATTTGGATTGGCTTGATGTTAATAGAATACGACACATGCAGCAACCACCTGTATTTGGTTGTTGTAATAGGAGAATGCAAACCACACATATTGTCAAAAGAAAGCGACACTGGTTCTTGCAGAGGAGCTAACATAAACAGTAAGTGACGCATACAATTAGGTATCCACGATAACAAAGGAGTCTTATAGACCACTTTATTGCACACACAGGATGTCACAAAATGTTGGTGAAGCTACTTCTTGTAAGCATCCCATTCCGCCTTGTATTTTGTCTTTAGTCTTTGCGGTGGGGGGGCATTGGGATGTGACCAACTACAAAATTGTTAAGACTTTCGTGGCCACTTGTTGACAAACTGCTTATTTGCTTCTGTCTCGGGTTCTTCGGCCGACGTTCGTGTGATGATTTTGCTGACGTTTCGCCAGCACGTGTGGCTGGCATTGTCAAAGCTTCACCCTCCATTGCCAGAGGTGAACTGGAGCCGGGCTCGCGGCCGCAGACTATATGTACCTTGCGCGCCAACGTCCGAGGGCTTCTCCGCGGTCATTTCCGCGGTCATTTCCGGTGCGTTTCTCCTCTTGCTACCTGCTACGGTCGTTCTCTGCAGTACGGGAAGCCAGGAGCCGTTTACCTTAAGGCTTTCTTCTTTCTTGTTGAAGCTGTTCCCGTGTTTGTGTATTTCTACAGCTTCTCTGTACAAGCGGGTGTGATAGTGCTTCTCTACAGCCAGAACTTCCGTGTCGGTGAATTTTATTACATGTACCTGGTCGGTCTCACTCAGTGCGTGTTCTGCCACGGCCGATTTTTCCACCTGTCCCAACCTGCAATGTCGCTTATGTTCTTTGATCCTGGTGTTGATTGATCTTCCAGTCATTCCGACATAAACTTTCCCGCATGTGCATGGTAAGCGGTATATTCCTGACATTGCAAGTGGGTCCCTTTTATCCTTTGCCGATCTAAGACATTCTTTGATCTTCCTTGTCGGTTTGAAAATTGTCTTTACGCCGTGCTTGTGTAATATACGGCCGATTCTGTCCGTCACTCTGGGAATGTATGGCAGAAAGGCCGTACCCGACATTTCTTTTTCTGGTTTCTTACTTCGCCGGTGGTTTGGCTCTGTTACACTTCTAATATCATTTGTGGAGTACCCATTGCTCCTCAGAACACTTTCCAGGTGTTGCATTTCGCGTTTAAGGTGCTGCGGCTCACATATTCGTGCTGCTCGCGTTACGAGCGTCTGAATCATGCCTCTTTTCTGGCTCGGGTGGTGGTTTGACAGTTTGTGCAGATATCGGTCCGTGTGCGTCGGTTTTCGGTACACGCTATGTCCCAGGTTTTGGCCATCCCTTGTGACCAGCACTTCTAGAAATGGTAGTTTTTTGTCCTTTTCCACTTCCATGGTAAATTTTATGTTGGCGTGGAGGTTGTTCAAGTGTCTTAGGAAGTCACCGAGCTGTTCTTCACCATGGCTCCACACGACGAAAGTATCATCGACGTACCTGTACCACACCTTAGGTTTACAAGTCGCCGAGTCCAGTGCCTGTGCTTCGAAATGTTCCATGAAGAAGTTGGCCACCACTGGACTAAGAGGACTACCCATGGCAACGCCTTCCAGCTGTTCGTAGAAATTGCCATTCCACGTGAAATAGCTCGTGGTGAGACAGGCATGGAAGAGCTTCATGATGTCTTGCGGGAAAATGGAACCGATGTGCTCCAGAGCGTCACTGAGTGGCACTTTCGTAAACAAAGAAACAATATCAAAGCTGACTAGGATGTCGTTTGGTGCAAGTTTTAGTTTCGTCAGCTTCTCGATGAAATGTCCTGAGTCCTTTACGTACGTGTCGGTCTTCCCCACGTGCGGCTGGAGCAGAGAGGCCAAGTGTTTTGCCAGTTTATATGTCGGTGAGCCAGGAGCGCTAACAATCGGTCTTAATGGAACGTTGTTCTTATGGATCTTAGGTAATCCATACAGGCGAGGTGGTAGGGCTTCTGTGTTGTGCAGGTATCTCTGTATGTCCTCCGGAACAGAAGATGCCTTGATTAACCGATTCGTATTCCGTGTGATACGCTGCGTCGGATCTGCGCTTAGTTTTCGGTACGTCGTCGGATCTAATAGGTCTCGGATCTTTTGTTCATAATCTTCGGTCTTCATTACGACGGTCGCATTCCCCTTATCGGCAGGCAGTACCAATATACTCTTGTCAGCGTTAAGATTCTTAATAGCTTGTACTTCTTCTTTCTTCAGATTGCATGCTGGTGGTTTAGCTCGGCGCAGTATCCTGGCTGTTTCAGTGCGTATTTCCTCTGCCCTTTCACAAGGAAGGGTCCGAATGGCCGCTTCGGTGTTAGCAATGATGTCCTCCACAGGTATAGTTCTTGGGATGACAGCGAAATTCCCTCCTTTTTGAAGAACGGATACTTCCTCTTCGGTCAATTGTCGTTCAGTGAGGTTGACCACAGTGCGTGACATGTCGGGAATCGCCTTGTCAGTCTTCTTCCGGAATCCTTCAAACTTTTTCTTCTGTCGCTCTGTGCAGCGCTCGAGTTCATTCTGCATGCTCCTGTAAGTGATGCTGTCGATCTTGTCCCAGTCGTCTCGATGCATTCTGCTACTTAGTTGGTAGAACATGTCCAAAAGTTCCTGATCCGTTTTTGCCAAGTTTCTCCGTATTGTGTGAATTCGCTCACGAAGAAAAGCTCGTTCCATTCTGTTGTAGATACGATGAGCTTGGGCGGTGGTGAATAGGCGCTTACATTTCAAGAACTTCGGTGTAGCATCTTCATCTCTGCACCGCGAAAGGAAGGCGAGAGAGGACATCAATCGCGCTTTCTTCTTCCGTTGTTGGTCAAGGCGTCGGTACAATCTGCAAATTTCCTCCCCGTAGAGGCGCAATACAAAATTGTTAAGACTTTCGTGGCCACTTGTTGACAAACTGCTTATTTGCTTCTGTCTCGGGTTCTTCGGCCGACGTTCGTGTGATGATTTTGCTGACGTTTCGCCAGCACGAGTGGCTGGCATTGTCAAAGCTTCACCCTCCATTGCCGGAGGTGAACTGGAGCCGGGCTCGCGGCCGCAGACTATATGTACCTTGCGCGCCAACGTCCGAGGGCTTCTCCGCGGTCATTTCCGCGGTCATTTCCGGTGCGTTTCTCCTCTTGCTACCTGCTACGGTCGTTCTCTGCAGTACGGGAAGCCAGGAGCCGTTTACCTTAAGGCTTTCTTCTTTCTTGTTGAAGCTGTTCCCGTGTTTATTTCTACAGCTTCTCTGTACAAGCGGGTGTGATAGTGCTTCTCTACAGCCAGAACTTCCGTGTCGGTGAATTTTATTACATGTACCTGGTCGGTCTCACTCAGTTCGTGTTCTGCCACGGCCGATTTTTCCACCTGTCCCAACCTGCAATGTCGCTTATGTTCTTTGATCCTGGTGTTGATTGATCTTCCAGTCATTCCGACATAAACTTTCCCGCATGTGCATGGTAAGCGGTATATTCCTGACATTGCAAGTGGGTCCCTTTTATCCTTTGCCGATCTAAGACATTCTTTGATCTTCCTTGTCGGTTTGAAAATTGTCTTTACGCCGTGCTTGTGTAATATACGGCCGATTCTGTCCGTCACTCTGGGAATGTATGGCAGAAAGGCCGTACCCGACATTTCTTTTTCTGGTTTCTTACTTCGCCGGTGGTTTGGCTCTGTTACACTTCTAATATCATTTGTGGAGTACCCATTGCTCCTCAGAACACTTTCCAGGTGTTGCATTTCGCGTTTAAGGTGCTGCGGCTCACATATTCGTGCTGCTCGCGTTACGAGCGTCTGAATCATGCCTCTTTTCTGGCTCGGGTGGTGGTTTGACAGTTTGTGCAGATATCGGTCCGTGTGCGTCGGTTTTCGGTACACGCTATGTCCCAGGTTTTGGCCATCCCTTGTGACCAGCACTTCTAGAAATGGTAGTTTTTTGTCCTTTTCCACTTCCATGGTAAATTTTATGTTGGCGTGGAGGTTGTTCAAGTGTCTTAGGAAGTCACCGAGCTGTTCTTCACCATGGCTCCACACGACGAAAGTATCATCGACGTACCTGTACCACACCTTAGGTTTACAAGTCGCCGAGTCCAGTGCCTGTGCTTCGAAATGTTCCATGAAAAATCATCACACGAACGTCGGCCGAAGAACCCGAGACAGAAGCAAATAAGCAGTTTGTCAACAAGTGGCCACGAAAGTCTTAACAATTTTGTATTGCGCCTCTACGGGGAGGAAATTTGCAGATTGTACCGACGCCTTGACCAACAACGGAAGAAGAAAGCGCGATTGATGTCCTCTCTCGCCTTCCTTTCGCGGTGCAGAGATGAAGATGCTACACCGAAGTTCTTGAAATGTAAGCGCCTATTCACCACCGCCCAAGCTCATCGTATCTACAACAGAATGGAACGAGCTTTTCTTCGTGAGCGAATTCACACAATACGGAGAAACTTGGCAAAAACGGATCAGGAACTTTTGGACATGTTCTACCAACTAAGTAGCAGAATGCATCGAGACGACTGGGACAAGATCGACAGCATCACTTACAGGAGCATGCAGAATGAACTCGAGCGCTGCACAGAGCGACAGAAGAAAAAGTTTGAAGGATTCCGGAAGAAGACTGACAAGGCGATTCCCGACATGTCACGCACTGTGGTCAACCTCACTGAACGACAATTGACCGAAGAGGAAGTATCCGTTCTTCAAAAAGGAGGGAATTTCGCTGTCATCCCAAGAACTATACCTGTGGAGGACATCATTGCTAACACCGAAGCGGCCATTCGGACCCTTCCTTGTGAAAGGGCAGAGGAAATACGCACTGAAACAGCCAGGATACTGCGCCGAGCTAAACCACCAGCATGCAATCTGAAGAAAGAAGAAGTACAAGCTATTAAGAATCTTAACGCTGACAAGAGTATATTGGTACTGCCTGCCGATAAGGGGAATGCGACCGTCGTAATGAAGACCGAAGATTATGAACAAAAGATCCGAGACCTATTAGATCCGACGACGTACCGAAAACTAAGCGCAGATCCGACGCAGCGTATCACACGGAATACGAATCGGTTAATCAAGGCATCTTCTGTTCCGGAGGACATACAGAGATACCTGCGCAACACAGAAGCCCTACCATCTCGCCTGTATGGATTACCTAAGATCCATAAGAACAACGTTCCATTAAGACCGATTGTTAGCGCTCCTGGCTCACCGACATATAAACTGGCAAAACACTTGGCCTCTCTGCTCCAGCCGCACGTGGGGAAGACCGACACGTACGTAAAGGACTCAGGACATTTCATCGAGAAGCTGAAGAAACTAAAACTTGCTCCAAACGACATCCTGGTCAGCTTTGATATTGTTTCTTTGTTTACGAAAGTGCCACTCAGTGACGCTCTGGAGCACATCGGTTCCATTTTCCCGCAAGACATCATGAAGCTCTTCCATGCCTGTCTCACCACGAGCTATTTCACGTGGAATGGCAATTTCTACGAACAGCTGTAAGGCGTTGCCACGGGTAGTCCTCTTAGTCCAGTGGTGGCCAACTTCTTCATGGAACATTTCGAAGCACAGGCACTGGACTCGGTGACTTGTAAACCTAAGGTGTGGTACAGGTACGTCGATGATACTTTCGTCGTGTGGAGCCATGGTGAAGAACAGCTCGGTGACTTCCTAAGACACTTGAACAACCTCCACGCCAACATAAAATTTACCATGGAAGTGGAAAAGGACAAAAAACTACCATTTCTAGAAGTGCTGGTCACAAGGGATGGCCAAAACCTGGGACATAGCGTGTACCGAAAACCGACGCACACGGACCGATATCTGCACAAACTGTCAAACCACCACCCGAGCCAGAAAAGAGGCATGATTCAGACGCTCGTAACGCGAGCAGCACGAATATGTGAGCCGCAGCACCTTAAACGCGAAATGCAACACCTGGAAAGTGTTCTGAGGAGCAATGGGTACTCCACAAATGATATTAGAAGTGTAACAGAGCCAAACCACCGGCGAAGTAAGAAACCAGAAAAAGAAATGTCGGGTACGGCCTTTCTGCCATACATTCCCAGAGTGACGGACAGAATCGGCCGTATATTACACAAGCACGGCGTAAAGACAATTTTCAAACCGACAAGGAAGATCAAAGAATGTCTTAGATCGGCAAAGGATAAAAGGGACCCACTTGCAATGTCAGGAATATACCGCTTACCATGCACATGCGGGAATGTTTATGTCGGAATGACTGGAAGATCAATCAACACCAGGATCAAAGAACATAAGCGACATTGCAGGTTGGGACAGGTGGAAAAATCGGCCGTGGCAGAACACACACTGAGTGAGACCGACCAGGTACATGTAATAAAATTCACCGACACGGAAGTTCTGGCTGTAGAGAAGCACTATCACACCCGCTTGTACAGAGAAGCTGTAGAAATACACAAACACGGGAACAGCTTCAACAAGAAAGAAGAAAGCCTTAAGGTAAACGGCTCCTGGCTTCCCGTACTGCAGAGAACGACCGTAGCAGGTAGCAAGAGGAGAAACGCACCGGAAATGACCGCGGAAATGACCGCGGAGAAGCCCTCGGACGTTGGCGCGCAAGGTACATATAGTCTGCGGCCGCGAGCCCGGCTCCAGTTCACCTCCGGCAATGGAGGGTGAAGCTTTGACAATGCCAGCCACTCGTGCTGGCGAAACGTCAGCAAAATCATCACACGAACGTCGGCCGAAGAACCCGAGACAGAAGCAAATAAGCAGTTTGTCATGTGACCAACTGCCAACTGAGCATGGGTCAATGTAACCAACAACCACAACAACCATTACAGTATGCCTGGTGTTGTTGCAAAGTGACTGGGTTAAAGCCTCCATGGAAGAACCAAATCCAAAAGGAAACACACAGCCATAAAGAGATAAAATTTATTGGATCATGGAATGACATCGACAAGATCACAGTGAAACAATTTACGCATCTCAAACACATTTAAGAAATGAGGGCTCTCAGGCCCAAGCATGCCCTTATAAAAATGCTGTTCACATCAGGTTTCACTGATGGCAGAACTGCTGACTGCAGTCATCTTGGGTGGTTGTCAGTATGCTATTTGAAGGGCAGTGCACACTACGCTTTATGTAGTGGCCCGACTTATGCCCACTGTGGGTGGTAGATTTAGTAACCAGTGGGTTACTATACTTACATAAAAATTTTTAAGCAAATCATTTTTAGAAATGACACTAGGTGCTACATGAATAAATCAAGCTCAATAAAGTACAGTAGAACCTCACTAATCCCACCTCAAATGGACCAACTCCCCACTTAGTCAGACCATCCCGTTCCTGGTGTTTGATACATGACTACTAGTCTGCGAAATGCATCTGTAGGTAGTTGACCATTGATGAGTGTGGTAGGTAGTTCGAGCACTTTTACTATGAAATAGCTTGTTTCTAACTCTATCAATAAATATTATCATGCACCATTTGTTTTATATATTAGTGACAACATGTTACTTACATATTAAAATGTGTAAAACTAAATTACGGCATCAGCTAAATGCAAACATGTGATGCTGTCTTTAGTGAGGAAACTGAAAGTGCTTGGAAAGTTATATAAAGGGGAGTCTCTTCTAAATGTAAATGATACTGGTGTTGGCACAACAGCTGATAACACACTGGTGCCCAACGGGTCAGCAATCCAGTTAATTGCTACTATTTACTAGTTTTTAATAAATTTACTGAGCCACTTACCTCTTTAGGCAGTCTATCACATTAACCGTCCATCCTTCCTCTTTATGAATATGTATACATTTAGCACAAATAAATTATACAGGGATTTGTAGATATTGCTCCGAAGATACTGTTTCCCGGCATTTTTATTTTTCTGTAAAGTGGATAAAATTTTCATAAATTGTAGGCAATGGTAAGCTATTGATTTAACATCACTTGTCAGCAGGAAATCTAAATGTTTCGTTCATACATAAAGTGTTTTATTGTGAAATTTTTTCCTCATTTTTACAAATGAGAGATCTTTCAAAACACTCGGGAACACAAAGGCCAGTGTTACATGGCCTACAGTAGTATCTGATCTCTTTCCTCACTATCTTTTCTGCAGCTTTCCCTTGTTCCCAACAGGCCTTGCATCTTCTAGCTGGGTTTTGTTTTCTTTTCTGTTGGCAGCAGTTTTTCAGCAAAATGACATGCTGTGAGTCTGTTTGCACTTGCAACTCCAGATGCTGAATGTGTATCTTTATTTAGTTTCACTCCTCCCTTTTGAACCAATTGCTTTGGTAATTTACAAATAAAATCTGCTAATGCACACTTTTTTGATATTTTGATATTGTGAATAATGTTGCCATTCACAACTTCTCTCATAAAAATATGGAAGAAAATCTTTTTCCACCATTTTAGTCTTTTGCTGGAAGGGATAGTAAGTCATCAGCTGATCTCCTCTGTCAACACGTGTTTTAGACAGTTTGTAGTCTAGTATAACGTCTGGCTTTGCTACCTCAACATATCCACTCCTGGATTTTACACTGACATGTGAAGCAGTCATTGTATGCTGTGTTTTACAATAATGATCAACACAGAAGAAATTAATTAAAATTTGTGTTGCAGCTGGGACTCGAACCCGGTCTTCTTGCTTGCTAGGGAGAAATGCTAACCATTACACCACCACAGCACGATGGTCAACATTGCCGCATGAACTACCCGAGTTGAGTGCCCTCCCCAACACAAACTTCATTTCATATCTTCTGCTTATTTCCCCTTACACTGTCATCACTAGCGAACCAAGAAGACTCGGGTTCGAGTCCCGGCTACTGCACAAAATTTTAATTCATTTCTTCTGCATCGATCATTATCATAGATAATGAAGAGACTTAAATGTCTCGGGGAAACATTTAATTATAAGCTTTCTGTGTTGATAACACGTGTACATCACATTTGCCTTTCCATTTTAAGCAGAAAATGATGAAATGTCATTTCTCCTTTCTTTAGTTTTTGATTTATTAGGTCTCTAGGAAACTTAGCCTGTTCTTCATCTCAGTTCCAACGCCCAGTGTAGTTTCTTCCCATTGTTCTCCAAGGACTGCAGGACTTGTATAAAATTTGTCCATGTATACCACTTGTCCTTTACCCAAGTAAGGGGAACATAGCCTCAAGAGCAGGGATTTGACAGGGTTGTCAACATTTCATTCTCCTCCAGTATAAGCTTTAGCATTGCAGATGTGACCTGGTGTTGTCTTACTTACAACATACAGTTTTATCCCATATTTCTCTGGTTTGTCTTTTTATAAACACGGAATCCAATTCTTCCTCGAAAAGGACATATTGTTTCATCCACAGGCAGATTTCGTGATGGATAAAAGACTTTTCTGCATCTTTCTGTGAAAAAGGCCCCCCCCCCCCCCCCCTCCCGAACAGGTCTTATTTTATGCAGAGGGTCATGCCCTGGTTCTTGTTGAGATATCCATAGCGAATTATTGTTCACATGCATCATCCTGAATATGGCAAAAAATCTGTCTCGTGACATTAGCTGAGAAGCAAATGATGAAACATGCACAGTGTCTTCAGATCAATAATCCCTAAATTTAGGTTTCTTTACAACACACATATGCAAAACAATTGCAAAAAATTGATATACTTCATTTATCCTCACTGCTCTCCATTTCTTCCATGAAGATTTTGGTTTGATTCTGTTCTGTCGGCGAATTTCAGAAGTAGTATCAGTAGCATATATATTTGTCTCTGACTTTACTTATAGGAACATACTGTGTTCAAAAAATTGCAACAAACAGTCTTAGTTCTGTTGATAATGTATTGACAGGAACCTGAATCCACCCATTTCTTCAAACAGATTTAACTCAGGGAGTGCATGAAAATGACACCATTCATTGTGAAGGTCAGGCTTTTGAACTAAATGACAAGTCTGACTAAAGGAAACTTGTGCATTAGCTTCTTCATACTCACTACCGCCATTTATATCAGCAGCATAGGTTTCCCTCTCCAGCTCACGCGACTCATCATCATCTTCTGAAAAATCACTGATCTCATACAAAAGATTGTCAAATTCTGAGCCATTGTTCAAGAGTTCTTTAATCTCTAAGTTTGACAAGCGATGTCTGTTAGCCATATTCACTATTTATATGGTTTTACACGCGGGAAGGAGACACACAATAGCACAGGACAGCAGCTGACATAGAACAAAACAAGCTCCAACAATCCATAAGTGAAGAACGTATGACATACATCCGTCAGGTTTTATGGTTAAAACATAGAGAACAAATCTAGTATGTCTGTCAGCTCCAATGTGTTTCAGACTGGTGAAAAAAATAGGATAACTCATGAAAATCATGCAATGACAAATGAGGATGAGAAACAACTGAAAATACACAAGGCTTTGAAGAAGCTAAAAGTGGAATTCTAGATAATGCTTTGTCTGTGTAGTTTGAGAAAGACAGTAGAAAAAGAACTCTGTTGTATGGACAAGTTATAAAAGAAAACGGTGCCGAGTTTTTATGAGAAATTAGATAGAAAGAATGACATTGAAAACAGTACAGTGAGAAGACTTATTAAATCGGTGTAAAAAATGAGATGACAGTTGAAATATAATTATTTCCAGCGAGGATCTGTCTGCTATCAAAAGAGCTGCCAATAAATTTGTACTAAAATTTGATAACTTATTTGAAGAGCTTCATCATACTCATGATCTAGTGTCTGGCTTAAACTACAAAACACTTCCTACAAGAACTTCTGGTGCACAAAGTGAGTCTGTAACACATGCAAAACTTGGCAAAGATTGCTGTCTGTAGTAAAGCTACTGGCAATCGGAGGGTATTGTATTATTAGTGTATTCTAACAGGTCAATAAAAGTGTCCTTCTTATAATCCAACCTTTTTTGTATTTCGACCACGCTTGTGGTCTTTTAGGGGATGGATTAGCGAGGTTCTAATGTACGTGACATTTTTGGGAAGCTGTACATGTGTTCAGTATTCAGAAATAAAATGCTTTACATTCAATTGAAACACCATGGAAGAAATTGCAGATGGGTGTTTACCTATAATGATTATGTTGTGGCTGTGTCCTCTCGCAATATTTTGTGGTTCCTGGCTGATGGTGGTATGATAGGTGGGTGTCCGGTTTCCTCTCACTAGAACACAAAATGCACACATGGTTAAAATACACTTTATTACGGGAACCAGTTATCCTTTGCCTCGTCCTGGTTGCCGTGGTGGCACCAGCGGGTGGCTGCAAAAGCCAGGTGGTCCCATGAAGCCATGAATCTGGTGGAAGAAAAGCAACAGAATCACACGGCAAATAACAAATGCGAAGTTGATTCTGCAAAATCACTGAGGCCTGCTCTTAGATGTATGTGCGAATGCGTTTTTGGATCTCGCTTCGTTCCCAGTGCTGACATCGGCCCAAAACCCTGTAAAGAACAAGATCACACAGTGCAAAGCGATACTTGCAGGCCATTGGCGGAGCCGTATGCTGTGGTGGGTGGAACAAGTGAAGCAGCATCCGATTGCAGCTGCCATGCAGAAGTTCCGCCACTGATGGTCCGTCGTGTGGATTGGAGCAATGGGAGGCGAGACAGAGTTGCAGCGCCTGTTCCCGCCTGTGGGAGGTGCAAAGCTTGACCATTTGTTGTTTGGAAGTGTGTATGAAGCGTTTTGCTTCTCCATTGGACTGGGGGTGAAACGGAGCACTGTTAGGTGACAAACTCCATTTTGTTCGTAAAACTTTCAAGGTCACATGACGTGAAATGAGGTCTTCTGTCCATAACGACAACTTCAGGCATTCCTTCAATGCAAAAAATGGTGAACAGTATTTGAATAGTGCTACATGATGTGGTAGAGTTAATGGGAACTTGCTAAAATGGTCAACCACTATGAGCCAACAAGTTTTCCAAAATGGTCCATTTTTCATTTCCTTATAAGGTAACACTTCAAACACCTTTTTTGAATGTGTGACTATAAAATAATGGGTCTGATGCTGTGACAGAATAAGTACGCGTGCACCAAAGATGAAAGACCAATAGCTGTAAATCGTGAAGCACTCTGAGTCGAGTGTGGCAGCTCTGATGTCTCTAGACAAATCAGTACAGCAGTGGCCTTCTTTTGTGTAATAGTTGCCGGAAAAATGATAAGGGTCATAATAGTGCAATGAACTGATGTGAAATTTCACATGTAACATGAAAAAATTGCTGCTTATCCCTTTCTTTTACTGAAAGAAGAGTATGGCAAAGACTGTTTATCGCGTACCTAAATTTTGAGTAATTCCAGCAATTTCAAGATGCTGGAGGTCACTCAAACCCGTCATGCCCTGTTACAAGAAAAGCAGTTGAAAATATTGAAAAAGTAAGTAATCTGATTTGATTTGACTGTCGGCTGAGTATTCTATTGACTGCTGAAATTGTAGGAATTGACAAAGAATGCATAAGACAAATTTTATGTAATCAATTAAATATGAGAAAATATGTGAAACGGATGCTAAAAATTCTCACGATTGAACAAAAAGAAGATGTCTGTACTGAGAATTTGAATACTGTTGAAACTGCCTCAAATTTCTTGGAAAGAATGATAATGTAATAAATCGATTTTTCACTTATGATTCGGAAACTAGCATTGGAAAGGTCCAGCTTCACCGAAAGTTAAAAAAGTCAAATGAGCAAATCAGGATTCAAAGCGATAATGATACTTTTTATTAAATTTTTATGGAATAGTGTATCTTCACTGGGTTCTCGTAGGTTTCACTATTAATCAACATTACCATCTTGAGATTCTTGCTCAACTCTGTGAGAAAATAAGAAGAAAACAATTCAGTTGTGAAAGAATAAATCATGGGTTCTGCATCAAGATAACATACTGCCTTATACCAGCATTGTCTGCACGGAGGTTTCTAGCAAACTACAGCATTTCAGTGTTAGACACTCACCTTATTTGCCTGACCTAGCACGATGTGACCTCTGTCTATTCCCCAAGATCAAATCTGCACTAAAAGGAACAAGATTTCAGTTTGTTGAGGCAATAAAATAAAGAGCAGCATGTGTCATAAAGAAGCTCACAGAGGAAGACTGCCAGTGCTGTTCCCATCAATGGTAAATTCACGTGGAGCATTTGAGGGATAAAGCTGGGCAGAGTATATTGAAGGCGACAACAAGTATTATTGGTCTCATACAGAATTACTGTGTCATTGATGAACCTTAAAGCTTTCATTTCTTCTACCTTAATTTTGATTCGCATTCCAAATTCATCCACAGATTCCTTTTTTGCTTGATCAGAAACAGAGATAGTATGAGTCTAATGTTCAGGTTGCATACTTTGTAAATTAAAGCACCACTGTTACATCAGTGGGCTGCCTTGGTTGCCACTGTCATTCCCACAAGTATGAGTCTGAGAACTGTGGCACTGCTGTCACTTCATATTTGTCAGCTCGTTCTCTCTTGCTGATTCGTGCAGGAGTATAATGCTGGCTATGGCTTATTCATGGTTTTAGTACATATAAGTACACAATGTTATTGCTGTAAAGTAGCACTGACAAGTGAAATGACAGAATCAGATGCCCTATAACAAAGCTACACTCCTGGAAATGGAAAAAAGAACACATTGACACTGGTGTGTCAGACCCACCATACTTGCTCCGGACACTGCGAGAGGGCTGTACAAGCAATGATCACACGCATGGCATAGCGGACACACCAGGAACCGCGGTGTTGGCCGTCGAATGGCGCTAGCTGCGCAGCATTTGTGCACCGCCGCCGTCAGTGTCAGCCAGTTTGCCGTGGCATACGGAGCTCCATTGCAGTCTTTAACACTGGTAGCATGCCGCGACAGCGTGGATGTTAACCGTATGTGCAGCTGACGGACTTTGAGCGAGGGCGTATAGTGGGCATGCGGGAGGCCGGGTGGACGTACCGCCGAATTGCTCAACACGTGGGGTGTGAGGTCTCCACAGTACATCGATGTTGTCGCCAGTGGTCGGCGGAAGGTGCACGTGCCCGTCGACCTGGGAGCGGACCGCAGCGACGCACGGATGCACGCCAAGACCGTAGGATCCTACGCAGTGCCGTAGGGGACCGCACCGCCACTTCCCAGCAAATTAGGGACACTGTTACTCCTGGGGTATCGGCGAGGACCATTCGCAACCGTCTCCATGATGCTGGGCTACGGTCCCGCACACCGTTAGGCCATCTTCCGCTCACGCCTCAACATCGTGCAGCCCGCCTCCAGTGGTGTCGTGACAGGCGTGAATGGAGGGACGAATGGAGACGTGTCGTCTTCAGCAATGAGAGTCGCTTCTGCCTTGGTGCCAATGATGGTCGTATGCGTGTTTGGCGCCATGCAGGTGAGCTCCACAATCAGGACTGCATACGACCGAGGCACACAGGGCCAACACTCGGCATCATGGTGTGGGGAGCGATCTCCTACACTGGCCGTACACCTCTGGTGATCGTCAAGGGGACACTGAATAGTGCACGGTACATCCAAACCGTCATCGAACCCATCGTTCTACCATTCCTAGACCGGCAAGGGAACTTGCTGTTCCAACAGGACAATGCACGTCCGCATGTATCCCGTGCCGCCCAACGTGCTCTAGAAGGTGTAAGTCAACTACCCTGGCCAGCAAGATCTCCGGATCTGTCCCCCATTAAGCATGTTTGGGGCTGGATGAAGCGTCGTCTCTCGCGGTCTGCACGTCCAGCACGAACGCTGGTCCAATTGAGGCGCCAGGTGGAAATGGCATGGCAAGCCGTTCCACAGGACTACATCCAGCATCTCTATGATCGTCTCCATGGGAGAATAGCAGCCTGCATTGCTGCGAAAGGTGGATATACACTGTACTAGTGCCGACATTGTGCATGTTCTGTTGCCTGTGTCTATGTGCCTGTGGTTCTGACAGTGTGATCATGTGATGTATCTGACCCCAGGAATGTGTCAATAAAGTTTCCCCTTCCTGGGACAATGAATTCACGGTGTTCTTAATTCAATTTCCAGGAGAGTATATTTTATAAGAATGTGAAGGATATAAGATTGATTCATAGAACACAATTGCACTTGAAATGTTGTATACTTGTTTATCCCATCTCCACTATGAGGAAACATATTGGCGGAATCAAATGATAACAGGGCACAGAGCAATGCCACTGTGACAAAAAAGAGTGTTGTTTCTATATTCATTTTAGTCATGCCAACTTGCAGTCAGTTGTGTAGTTTATTATTCATTTCTATGAAAGTAATAAATTTTTGAAAATGTAAGTAATTGGATATAAAAAATGGAGGCTGAAGTTTACGGCTTTGCCTCAAATGCTAAGGCTGTATGTGAGGGAATGTTTGACATGGAAAGGACCGCAACTGTCAAAATGTAAGTATCATTGTTTTTTTAGTAGGTTTAATGTTGAAATAAGTGTGCAGCTGACCTTTTGTGAGGATGAGATCAGTTTCAAGGAAAATGGTGTGGAATTTGAAATAGGACCATGTGAAATTTAATTGGGGGAAGATGTTTAGAGACTCGAGGAATTTTAACAGCTGAGCTTTGCCATGACTCCATATGCCAAAGATGTCATCAATGTACCTAAAGCAAACCAGGGGCCGAAGGCTTATGGATCCCAGGAAAGCCCCTTTCAAGTGACCCATAAAAATGTTGACATAAGAAGTAGCCATTCTGGTTCCGATGGCTGTAGCCCTGGTCTGTTTTTATATCTGCACTTCAGAAGTGAAGTAGTTGTTGCTAACCAAACATATACCCGCTTTAGTTGATCGACACCTGCAACCTGTAGTACAAAGCCTTCCCACCTGTATTAAAGACACCAACCAATACCTAGATCATCTGAAATCTGTGCCAGTCCCACTTCCGCAGCACAACTCGCTCATCACCATCGAATGCCATCTCAGGTGACGAGTGGGCTGTGGCAGAGACTCGAGAGTCAAGTCTACAGGCACACGGGGATGAAGGACTGGCTGGCTAATTTAATGCAAATATTTGGTGTTCGTTTCTGATCTCTAAGGTACAGTCCTGCCTCACTCCCCTCTCAGTTACTTCTTGCTTTTCCTGTCCTTGGATGTTTTTAGCTGCATCTAGTTTGCCTAAATGTCATAGGTTACCTTTTGCTTCCAGTATTTTATCCTTGCTAAGTTTTTTTTATCCCTGCTACCTTAACAATTTCAAAAAGTGTATTCAAGTCAACATTGTCAAATGCTTTCTCTAAATCTACAAGTGCTATAATGTAGGTTTTGCTTTCTGTAACCTGTCTTCTGAGATATGCCAAAGGGTCAGTATCAGTTCACGATTTCCTATATGTCTGCTGAGTCCAATTGATCTTCCCCGAGGTCAGCTTCTGCCAGTTTTTTAATTGTTCTGTAAATAATTCGTGTTCGTATTTTCTGACGAGGCTTATTAAACTAATGGTTTAGTAATACTCATGCCTATCAGTGCTTGCCTTCCTTGGAATTATTATATTCTTCTCGAAAACAAGGGTATTTCACCAGACTCACATATGCTGGCGACAAAAAGGGTGAAGCACCTAAAAGACACTGTCAGATATCAATGTAACTTTGTACACATATATACCACTGGCAGATGTGTAAATGATTAGAGTCGCCTCAAATCAAAAACAGCCCACTGTTGCACTACATTCTGTTTATTTTAAACCTTGACCATGGTTTCTGCTACAATAATATAGCCTTCTTCAGAAGTCCTAAAAATCATCAAAATAACAGTCGTTCTACATAGCCACACTACCAGTGACTGACATTATTTCTACGACCAGCACCCTAGCGCATGAGTGCGGTAACATGGTACATGGTGACAAAGGACACATTAACATATTCGTCTCAACATAGACCACTGTTAACATAAAAGCAGCTCATGACTCTTTATGATAAATTCCTACAGGAGCACTGTCCTAAAACATTAGTTTATCTCAAAAGATAATCATACAATCGTATGGCACAATTGAGTAACTACTAGTGCCTATCTGCTATGCCCAATACGGGCTGAAAACCTTCAAGAAAGCTGGAACTTTTCAAATAACACTGATCATTCAGTAAATTCCTACTGTCAAACTTTTTGTGCTTGTATATCTGCACCTCCTCCAATAAATCTAATTTCATACCCTTTTCTTCTTTACACAATAGTTCAGTGTCGTTAACAAGTTGGGGTGTATGTCGTCCTATGATGATCTGTTCAGTAAATGTTGACCCATTCTTATTCATACCCATCCTCGACGGCATATGGTCTTTATAACTTATGGCTATAGACCTACCTGTTTGCCCTATGTTATATGCCAGGCAATCATTTCATTTCAATTGATAAACTCCTGATTGCAATAGCTTATTATAAATGTTTTTGCTGAAACAGACAAAATTCCGTTTGAAGCTATTGTTGGTGGAAAATGTTACATTAGTCACGTTCATGGAGCACACATTGCATTTTGTAAGATATGTTTCCTAGAAACAGAATAGCTATAAATCTCTTATGTTCATCCCTTTTGTTCCTGGACCTCATCAACGTGGAAACTGTCTTTTTCGTTTTGCGCTCATTTATATTGTCAATTATGTTGGGGTTATAACCATTATTGCCATCAGTCTCTTTTAGGATATACACTTCTTTTTGAAAGTTAGCCAGAGTAAGATGTAAATTTATTGCCCTGTGTACACTCAAATTGAAAAAAAGCCATTTTCTGTGCCCACAGATGCGAGGACCTGTAGTTAACGATGGGATAGAGTTTAATATTTATCAAAAGCTTACACTTATGGATTGCGTCATTCTCAACAGGTTTAATATTTATTAAAAGCCTATGTTTACAGATTGCATCATTCCCAGGTTTGAGATAAGCATAAATATCAATGTTGTCAAATAATCATTCACCTACAAGGTGATCCACAATCTCCTTGATATGTGAAAGTTGAAAGAATTGATACCTGTCTAATCATAAAGTGTAGCTTTAGAAACTACTCAAAGTCTGTCTGAGGAGATGCCCATTGGTTTGCAGAAAAGGATTTGAAAACACCAATTTGTTCCAGTCTTCATCCCAAATAGTGCGAGGCACTGGATGTGTGTAGTAAAACTTTGGTGGAGCAACGTCCTCAAGCGTAATGCCCTTTAGAAAATTCTTTGGGTTTCTCAATATGGCATTGAACAAATGTCTGTATTTTTCACACAGTTGCCGAATGCTGGCCTTGGAAACTTGATTACTGATAGCATGCACGTTACCTTAAATATCTAAACTGTACAAATTAAATGCGCCCGTGCCAAAAATATTGGGACTAGATTATGCTCAAATTAGCTTGAATTGTGTTAATGTAATCATATTTTTATATTTTGCTTGCAAAGTATATGTCACAAGAACAGAGATACTTTCACCATTGTAGACTGTGAGGTGCAGACATGATACCTGTAGCTTAGGGTGTCCCAAGTGCTTATATGTGCACTTATTAATTAGTATGACTAAAGCAGTGGTGTCTAACTACAACAGTACACTGCAATTGCAAATCTCTGAAGAGACGCACAGATGCAGTAATTCCTCTGCATGTGATTGTCATATCTGACTTTTGGAAGACCGGCTTCAGATGATGTGTGAATTATGGAGCATTTTGCTGGTCATCGATTTGAGGAGAGCTAATCTGAATGAGCAAAATTTTGCACTGTGCACATAGGTCTGCAATTATTTAGCTTACATCGGTGGTTCCTGTGAGTTTTGCCATGAAGAGTGGGTGAGAATTCAGTGTGTGAGATGATATTGATTTTCATTTTCTGAAATCTATCCGTGGTCATGTTAAACAGAATTTATATTTTTATGATTCTTTTGCTGTGTCCTGACTTATGGCGATTTTGGCATTCAGCTTGGTGGGAAAAGCAGTGTATATAGTCATGTGTTGCACAGACATGAGAGTGTGTGAAACTGCAAGAAAACTTCATTTACAGTTCATGCCCCAGCTTGCAGCTGTTGCCAACAGGTGCCAAACAGTTATGGGCCGCTTAGAGACTAAGATTGTTATGCTTTAAAATCTCAGCCCGTATCCTGTTGTGAGCAGTGCTCTGAATAATTGTATTGGAAAGCATTTTGTCTTCAAATGGAAATCCGAGGGCATAGTTAAATTTACCATTACTAGTCATTCCTCGAGTTCATCGGTCCATTCCTTGTCATACTGATTATTGTAACAGCAGATACGGAAGAACATGAAATGTGCAGCATCTACACAGATCTGTGACTAAAAAATATCATTGATTGTCCTAGTGACGTCCTCATAGGTTAGGTTTGGGGCTCTACTTGGAGAAACACAAGAAAAATCACCGCACTCCTACCTGTGAAAAAAAGAAAGAACATTGTGGTCCACCTGACATTTAGTAGGCTGAAAACTGGTTCTCCAGTTGAATTTTGTGCTCTATCTAGTAGACGTGTTTTGCACTGAAAGAATGAAAAGGAGGGGTCCACACTTGGCTTTAAAATGCAAGAAAAAAAATTTTAGTTATTTTCCAAAGTGTTGAAATAGAAAAAAATGTTTATTAAGGTAATGTCATTTGAAGTCAGTGATATTTAATCATATCCCATGGATCCAATCCACACAGATCATTGTTGTCACCAGAAATGTTTGTTGTGTCCGTAGTGTGTATGAGGTGGGTTGGGCAAACCTTGAACACTTCAAACATTTTTAAAATGACTGAAACATCAAAACATTTACTTACAATATGTTCCGTGAAGTAAAATTATACAAATCTTTAGTATCGCTATGAGCCTGTTCGACTCACTGTAGGAAATACTAACAATGTTGTGCAGTGTTTGTAGTTGTTGTCACACTGCAGGTTTTTAAAGACACGGGCAGAGCTCGATAGATGGACCCATTTGCACGCAGTATGTGTAAACGAAGATGGCGTAATCTGCTTTTGTCTGTAGTGCTGTCGATAGGAGCGTGTCAAGCCCTGCAGACAGCAGTTGCCGAGGAATCTGTTGGTTTTATGTGTGAGGTCTTCTTCTAAGATGTGGGCAGCATGTCTGATCATCATAGACATCACCATTGCTGTGTGTGCTGTATCTAACTTCAGCCTATCCATTTCCGTTTGTAAATTATCTGACCTACATACCCCATTAAGGGTTCTAATATTCCATACCGTGGCCTGTAGAATGCCTGTTTTGTTTCTCCTGATGGTGGTAGCCCACACTAGGAGATTCAAATGTGGGACTCTCTTGCCTCCAGAATATTTTACCCGAGAGGATGCCATCGTCACTTAACCTTGCAGTAGAGCTGCATACCTGTGGGAAATATAATGGCTGTAGTTTCCCCCAGCTATTAGCCATTCGCTGTTGCAGTTAGCAAGATAATATTGGTTAAATTTTACAAATACAGATCAGTCAATCATCTAGACAGTTGCCTCTGCAACTACTGAAATGCATTGCCTTTGCAACTACTGAAAAGACTCCTGCCCCTCATCAGGAACCACGTGTTTGTCTTGCCATTCCACAGACATTCCACCAATGCAATTGCCCCTACAGTATGACTGACTGTATCGTTGTGGCCTGTGAGCCATCTCAGCATGGTGAGGTCCGTGGCTATCCGTCACGAATAAGGTATTTTGATATCAAAGTAATTTGTCCATTTTGAGTGCAGCAGCCATGTTATCACTGTATAAGAGGGGCGCACAGGACTTTAGGACCACAATGCCAAGTTTTTGACAACAGTGTTGTGGCTTAAATAGAAAAAAAAATTCAGTTTTATTGGTAATTAATCCAATTTTTATTTCACTCTCTATATTCAGCAGCAGTTTCTAAATATTTCATGTTTACTTTTTTCTAAAAGTTAATGTATAACTAAATTTAGGATTAAACAATGGAAAACCCAGGATGGACTGTAACAATATTATGAGAAGGAAAGTTGCCCTCACTGTATTGCGGAATTGCCGAGTCGCAGATAGACACTTACAGCTTTTGGCCAATGGCCTTTGTCAACAATAAACGCACACATTCACACACACACTCACGCAAACGCAACTCACACAAACGACTGCAGTCTCGAGCAACTGAATTTACACTGCGAGCAGCAGCACCAGTGCACGATGGGAGTGGTGATTGGGTGGGGGAAAGAAAGAGGTTGGGGTGGGGGTGGGGAGGGATAGTATGGCGGGGATGGTGGACAGTGAAGCGCTGCAGGTTGGGTGGTGGGCAGCGGAGAGGTGGGGATGGGGGGGGGGGGAGTAGTGGAAAAGGAGAGAAATAAATTAAAAATAAATAAAAAAGACTTGCTGTGGTGGTGGAATGGTGGCTGTGTAGTGCTGGAGTGAAAGCAGGGAAGAGGCTGGACGGGTGAGGACAGCGACTAATGAATGTTGAGGCCAGGAGGCTTACAGGGACGTAGGATGTATTGCAGGGAAAGTTCCCATCTGTGCAGTTCAGAAAAGCTGGTGTTGGTCGGAAGGATCCACATGGCACAGGCTGTGAAGTAGTCACTGAAATGAAGGATATCATCTTTGGCAGCATGTTCGGCAACAGGGTGGCCACACTTGTTTCTCGGCCACAGTTTGTCGGTGGCCATTCGTGCGGACAGACAGCTTGTCAGTTGTCATGCCTACGTAGCTTAGCTTGTAGACCACGTGACTGGTTTCACAAGTAGCCCTGTGTTTGATGGGATAGATGATGTTTGTGATTGGACTGTAGTAGGTGGTGGTGTGAGGATCTGTGGGACAGGTCTTGCATCTAAGTCTGTCACAGGGGTATGACCCCTGGGAGCAGGGGTTGTATAAGGATAGGCGAGTATATTGTGTAGGTTCGATGGATGGCGGAATACCACTGTGGGTGGGGTGGGCAGGGCATTTCTCATTTCAGGGCACAACAAGAATTAATCGAAACCCTGGCGAAGAATGCGATTCAGTTGCTCCAGTCCTGGGTGTTACTTAGTTATAGGGAGAATACTCCTCTGTGGACAGACGGTGGGTCTGTGGGAGGTGGTGGGAGACAGGAAACATAAGGCATGGAAGATTTGTTTTTGTACTTATGGTCAAGTGAAGGCTTCAATCAGACCCTCAGTATATTTCAAGAGGGTCTGCTCATCACTGCAGATGCGACAACCAGGGGCGGCTATACTGTACAGAAGTACTTCCTAGTATGGAATGGGTGGCAGTTGTCGAAGTGGAGGTATTGCTTTTAGGAAGGTGGCTTTTTGGGTTGATGGCATCTTTGCTATCTGGATCGAAGGTGAGGTCACCCTACCCACATACTTCCAGAACCTCAACAACTATCCTCCCATTTGCTTCACCTGGTCCTCCTCAATCCAACAAGCCACCTACCTAAATGTTGACCTCCACCTCAAAGATGGCAACATCTGTACCTCCATCCATATCAAACCTACTAACCATCAGCAAAACCTTCACTTTGACAGCTGCCACCCATTCCATACCAAGAAGTCCCTTCCGTACAGTGTGTCATCACATCTGCAGTGACAAGCAGTCCCTCTCGAAATATACCGAGGGTCTTACGGAAGCCTTCACTGACCATAATTATCCTCCCAACCTTGTACAAAAACAAATCTCCTGTGCTTTACCTTTCCAGTCTTCCACCACCTCCCAAAGTTCGACAGTCCAGCCACAGAGGAGCAGTCCCCTCGTAACTCAGTATGATACGGAACTGGAGCAACTGAATTGCATTCTCCACGAGGGTTTCGATTACCTCGTGTCGTGCCCTGAAATGAGAAGTGTCCTGCCCACTATACTTCCCACCCCTCCGCAAGTGGTATTCTTCCATCTACCAAACGTACACCTGACTCTGAAACCAAACCACTGGAGATTGAAGGCTCTTTACGGCTGCCTTTATCTGTATGGTGCATACCACTGGCAGCAGTGATCTGACAGGAAGTGCCCTTCAGGCTGCTGGCAGTTGATGAAAGCTATCACTCGTGGGTACCTCTTGCACTAACCTGCGTAACTGCTATTGCCGACCTCATATAGCAGAATGATGCCCTGTGCGTGGTATCGGATACTGGCAGATATATTATCTGAAGTGCACTGCATGAGATATTTCTCATAAGGCTAATAATCACTGGTGTGTGCAGTTTTTTATAAGAATCTGACAAGAGTGACAATATAGGTGATACGTGATTCTTGAGGGGATTAGGAAGGAACCAAGAAGTGTGTAGCTTGACCTCTGCAGTTAAGTGTATTTCTGCAGGTAGAATATGTAGTAAACAACTTCAGTGTACATGAGTAGTTTTATGACTTTTAAGACAGTACTATGTGTCTATAGAACACAGTACGTCAGAATTGTAGTAAACATCGTAAATAAACTAACAGACTTATTTTTGTTTACAGATTCAATTACAGTCACTCAGGAGTGAGGGTGATCACTTGCGGAAATTGGTGAATATTGCAAAGCCGGCCAGCTTGCCCGAACTTGTCCCTAGTGAAGAGCTATCAAAACTGCAGACTAGCAACAGAGTTGCATTAGTTGCCGCAGTCAAAAGAAAAGTAAAGGACGTACAGATGAGCAAGGTAACTAAACCATATTCACTCACTTTATAATTAAATACTTCTTCGTTAGGTTTTCTTTTTCATGTCCACATTTGTCTTCTGATGTTGTTCCTTTAAAATTGTAAGAAAGCATACCTTACGTCGTTATATGTGTAAGATGAAGTCAGACAAAAAAAGACAGATGGAAAAATTAATTAAACTGTTTATTATTGCCAAATTAATCTCCTGAGACAAGGTGGTCAATGACTACATGCAAAAACGTTTGAAAATGCATACAGAATCATGATTACACCCTGAAGGAAGAGATTCATGGCAGTCTGTATGCTTTGGATGAAGACATGTGCACATAAGTTCAATCGTAAGTCTGTAGGCAGCCATAAACATTTTTATATTAAAAGTATTGACTGTGGAACAAATGTGTTAACAATTGTGCTGATTACTTTTCAAGTAATAAACAGTTTGCTTACTTTTTTTCCATCTGTCTCATTTTCTTTTGACTATGGAAAGTATCTAGATAATATTAGCTGAGATAGACCAAAAAAGTGGCACAGTAATGAAACACTGAAATTGAATTTTGGAGGGATTGAATTCACAGCATGTATTGATTTAGTTTGCTTCCCCTCTAGTTGTTTAGTTAACTATTGCAATGTCTCAGTAGTATCACTCTTGACGAGACGTAAAAGGTTTTATTTTATTGAAAGAAAGATAGAGGAAGAAAACAGAAAGTTTGCTGTGTCTAACAGCACACTAGTTCTCTTCATATAGCACAGAAATATTTGACATATAGAATGAAATTTAAATGATATAAAATCCAGGATGGAATGAAACAATGTTATGAAAAGGGTAGTTGCTACTTACCATATAGTGGAGACGCTGAGTCGCAGATAGGTACAACGAAAAGACTGTCACAAAACGAGCTTTTGGCCAACAAGACCTTTCTTGAAAATAGACCACACACACACACACACACACACACACACGACCAAAGTGTCTGGCACCTGAAGCCAGAATCTGGTCAGAGACTGTGGTCGTGTGTGTGTGTGTGTGTGTGTGTGTGTGTGTGTGTGTGTGTGTGTGTGTTTGTCTACTTTTGGCCTTGATGGCAAAAAAGCTCATTTTGTGACAGTCATTCTGTTGTGTCTATCTGTGACTCAGCATCACTGTTATATGGTGAGTAGCAGTTATCCTTTTCATAATATTGATAGAATGAAACTTCTCAGATGACAGGGAGTCTGTACTCTTTGTAGGGTTGCTAGGTGACATAAACATGACAGACAAATAACTGTATGAAGTAAAAAGGTAGACAGGTTATGAACAGTTAACTTGGATGAAAACTATTTAGAGATTTAGTTTATGTATTTCTACAGCATAGTTAAAGGTTAAATACACACATCAGCAATTAATAGACATGAATAATAAGCACAAGCCCTTTTCTTTTGTGTTTGGAAGTGTATCCAAGCAGAATTTGCAGTTCGGTGTGCTCTTTTCATACACCTATAATTGGACCATATTTTTGATAAGCACAGTGTTGAAAACCATTCATTCATGTGTGATGAAGTAGGCTGAACAATGCTATTTTAACTTCTAGATGTCCCATAAAATAATACCAGATGTTGATTCAAAGTTGGAAGGTGTAGAAGAACAGGAAGAGGAAGAGGATGAAGAGGAAGAGCAAGAACAGAAAGAAGCAGACAAAGAAGAACAAAATAATCGAAAGAGAAATCAAGATACAGGTGGAAATCGTGGCCAAAGAACAGTAAAACAATCTGAACAGGAAGCTGTGTCATTAAATAGTCGTGGGGAGAAAAGAGAACAGCTTCACACAGAAAAGAAACCATGTACTCTAGATGACAGCAGTGTTATTGGTAATGATAATGTAGTTCATTTCCTGTAGTATAGTGTAAAGTTGTAAAATGAAAGACTGTAAGAAGAAATAGAATCTTTATAGTGACTGAAATACTTGATTATTTTTCAATCGTTCGTCAAAGATAATTGGTCCCTCGTTGCCACCCAGTGTGAACTTAAATGAGGGAAAAGAAGTAGTTGTAAATAAAAATAAGAAGAGGTCGAGGCAGAAAGAGCCTAAGAATGTGAAGATAAATACAAATTCTTATATTTTTGAGTTATTCAGCAGAAACGTAGCACAAAAGTACGGTCTTCGGACAAAAGCTAATAAATAAAATAAAGGGAAATTAAGTGGCCAATGAGACTGAAAATGCTCCTGTGGTTTCAGGTGATATCCTTTCTCAGAGCTAACTAATAACAGTCATTTACATTGTACTGGCTGCAGAGCGTATTTGAGAAAGCCCAAGCCCGGACTGAGGTCTTCCTCTTGCTGACTCTTCTGGCCTAGTGCGCCTCTCTCACAGCATATTGCCTCATATATAACTTTGTTGCTTTCCTCTTCGTCAAAGATAATAGGTCCCTCGTTGCCACCCAGTGTGAACTTAAATGAGGGAAAAGAAGTAGTTGTAAATAAAAATAAGAAGAGGTCGAGGCAGAAAGAGCCTAAGAATGTGAAGGTAAGTACAAATTCTTATATTTTTGAGTTATTCAGCAGAAACGTAGCACAAAAGTACGGTCTTCGGACAAAGGCTAATAAATAAAATAAAGGGAAATTAAGTGGCCAATGAGAACATAAAAGAGACTGAAAATGCTCCTGTGGTTTCAGGTGATATCCTTTCTCAGAGCTAACTAATAACAGTCATTTACATTGTACTGGCTGCAGAGCGTATTTGAGGAAGCCCAAGCCCGGACTGAGGTCTTCCTCTTGCTGACTCTTCTGGCCTAGTGCGCCTCTCTCACAGCATATTGCCTCATATATAACTTTGTTGCTTTCCTCCATTTTATACTTTTGATGCAGCAGATTATTATTATTTCTTTCCTTTCTCAGGCGTTATGTCTGGTTAAAAATGGAAAGTGACGCGGACCTTGATCAAGCATGACTTCCTTTTAACTGTTACATTGGATTTAGGAACTTTCGGGTAATTGAACATGTATCAATAATTACGGATTTCTGTAGTTGTATATATACGTTTGGATGTAGCTGTATTGCATTGATGTACTGGTGGATACTGTGTGGTATGACTCCTGTAGTTGATAGTATAATTGGTATAATGTCATCCTGATGCCACATGCCCTTGACTTCCTCAGCCAGTTGGATGTATTTTTCAATTTTTCTCCTGTTTTCTTCTGTATATTTGTTGTATTGGGTATGGATATTTCGAACAGTTGTGTTAATTTATTCTTTTTATTGGTGAGTATCATGTCAGGTTTGTTATGTGGTGGTGTTTTATCTGTTATAATGGTTCTGTTCCAGTATAATTTGTATTCATCATTCTCCAGTACATTTTGTGGTGCATACTTGTATGTGGGAACGTGTTTTTTTATAAGTTTATGTTGTAAGGCAAGCTGTTGATGTATTATTTTTGCTACATTGTCATGTCTTCTGGGGTATTCTGTATTCGCTAGTATTGTACATCCGCTTGTGATGTGATCTATTGTTTCTATTTGTTGTTTGCAAAGTCTGCATTTATCTGTTGTGGTATTGGGATCTTTAATAACATGCTTGCTGTAATATCTGGTGTTTACTGTTTGATCCTGTATTGCAATCATGAATCCTTCCGTCTCATTGTATATAATGCCTTTTCTTAGCCATGTGTTGGATGCGTCTTGATCGATGTGTGGCAGTGTTAAATGATACGGGTGCTTGCCATGTAGTGTTTTCTTTTTCCAATTTACTTTCTTCCTATCTGTTGATGTTATGTGATCTAAAGGGTTGTAGAAGTGGTTATGAAATTGCAGTGGTGTAGCTGATGTTTTTATATGAGTGATTGCTTTGTGTATTTTGCTAGTTACTGCTCGTTCTAGAAAGAATTTTCTTAAATTGTCTATCTGTCCATAATGTAGGTTTCTTATGTCGATAAATCCCCTTCCTCCTCCCTTTCTGCTTAATGTGAATCTTTCTGTTGCTGAATGTATGTGATGTATTCTATATCTGTGTTACTCCATTTCACTTCTCCAAATGAGTAGGTCAATATTGGTATAGCATAAGTAAGTATAGCTTTTGTCTTGTTTCTTGCTGTCAGTTCTGTTTTCAGTATTTGTGTTAGTCTTTGTCTATATTTTTCTTTTAGTTCTTCTTTAATATTTGTATTATCTATTCCTATTTTTTGTCTGTATCCTAGATATAATATAATAATAATATAATCTAATATAATATAATATAATATAACAATTCCAGTCCCAAAGAAAGCAGGCATTGACAGATGTGAAAATCACCGAATTATCAGTTTAATAAGTCACAGCTGCAAAATACTAACGCGAATTCTTTGCAGACCAATGGAAAAACTGGTAGAAGCCAGCCTTGGGAAAGATCAGTTTGGATTCCGTAGAAATATGAGAACACGTGAGGCAATACTGACCCTATGACTTTTTTTAGAAGCTAGATTAACAAAGGCAAACCTACATTTCTAGCATTTGTAGACTTAGAGAAAGCTTTTGACAATGTTGACTGGAATACTTTCTGTCAAATTCTGAAGGTGGCAGGAGTAAAATAAAGGGAGCGAAAGGCTGTTTACAATTGTACAGAAACCAGATGGCAGTTATTAGAGTCGAGGGACATGAAAGGGAAGCGGTGGTTGGGAAGGGAGTGTGGCAGGTTTGTAGCCTCTCCCCTATGCCATTAAATCTGTATATTGAGCAAGCAGTAAAAGAAACAAACGATAAATTTCGAGTAGGTATTAAAATCCATGGAGAAGAAATAAAAACTTTGAGGTTCCCCGATGACATTGTAATTCTGTCAGAGAAAGCAAAGGACTTGGAAGAGCAGTTGAACGGAATGGACAGTGTCTCGAAAGGTGAATATAAGATGAACATCAACAAAAGCAAAATGAGGCTAATGGAATGCAGTCGAATTAAGTCACGTGATGCTCAGGGAATTAGATTACGAAATGAGACATTTAAAGTAGTAAAGGAGTTTTGCTACTTGGGGAGCAAAATAACTGATGATGGTCGAAGTAGAGAGGATATAAAATGTAGACTGGCAATGGCAAGGAAAGTGTTCTGAAGAAGAGAAATTTGTTAACATCGAGTATAGATTTAAGTGTCACGAAGTCATTTCTGAAGGTTTTTGTATGCACCCTCCCACCACCACCTACTCCAGTCCTGTAACCCGGAAGGTGTACACGATCAAAGGGAGAGCCACGTGTGAAAGCACCCACGTGATTTACCAACTGACCTGCCTGCACTGTGACGCTTTCTATGTGGGAATGACCAGCAACAAACTGTCCATTCACATGAATGGACACAGGCAGACAGTGTTTGTTGGTAATGAGGATCACCCTGTGGCTAAACATGACTTGGTGCACGGCCAGCACATCTTGGCACAGTGTTACACCATCCGAGTTATCTGGATACTTCCCACCAACACCAACCTATCCAAACTCCGGAGATGGGAACTCGCCCTTCAGTATATCCTCTCTTCTCGATATTCGCCAGGCCTCAACCTCCGCTAATTTCAAGTTGCTGCCGCTCATACTTCACCTGTCTTTCAACAACTTCTTCGCCTCTGTACTTCCGCCTCGACTGACATCTCTGCCCTTACTCTTTGCCTAAATATGTCTGCTTGTGTCTGTGTATGTGCGGATGGATATGTGTGCGTGTGTGTGTGTGTGCGCGAGTGTACACCTGTCCTTTTTTCCCCCTAAGGGAAGTCTTTCCGCTCCCGGGATTGGAATGACTCCTTACCCTCTTCCTTAAAACCCACATCCTTTCGTCTTTCCCTCTCCTTCCTGAAGAAGCAACCATCGGTTGCGAAAGCTAGTGATTCTGTGTGTGTGTTTGTGTGTTTTGTTCTTGTGCCTGTCTGCCGGCGTTTTCCCGCTTGGTAAGTCTTGGAATCTTTGTTTTTAATATATTTTTCCCATGTGGAAGTTTCTTTCTATTTTATTTACATCATTGTTAAATAATTTTGTTATATGTGAATGTGTTGAGGTGAACTTCTTTAGCCAGAAATTTGCTATTGTATCTTTTCCAAGGGCTTTCCAATTGTGCGTAGAATTAATTGCTCGGGTGACTTCATGTTGCAAAATTATCACTTCAGGCATTTGTGGTATCATCTTATATGTGTCTGTTTCTGCTTGTATCCACCGTGCATGCCTGTTATGTTGTACCGGGTTTGACCGTATGTTGCTCGACAAGTGTTCCATGTCTGCTATGTTTGGTCGATTATCTATTTTAATGTTTGTGTTAACTATTGTCTGGTAAAACTTCTTTTGGTTTGTATTGAATGTTTGATTTTGTTTCCTTCTGTTTTCACTTTTATTGTGTCTCCTAAGTCATTTGGCCAATGCTTGTAATTTCTGCTTCTTTTCATCTAATTGCTGTATCACTTCTTGTTGTGAGATTTTACCTAACCTTTTTCGTTTTTTGTCTGATATTTCATTTCTTATAAATTGTGTTAGCTGTCCAATGTCTTTTCTCAGTTATTCTATTCTGATCTGTAGCCTGCGTTGCCATGCTGGTTTTGTGGGTTTCTTCTGTGTGTTGGTTTGTTCTGATCTCTGCCTAGTGTGGATATTTAGTGTAGTGAGTGCTCCTATATAAACCAGTAGTTGTAACTCTTCCATAGTTGTATTTTAATTTATTTTGTTGTGTATGATTGTGTTGATAGTTGTTATTGTTGTTTTGACTTGTGGGTTATTTGGTGGTCTATGCAAGAATGGTCTAATGTCTGTATTTGTGTCTTTGTATTCTATATATGTCAGCTGAAATTTTTCTTCTATAACTAACATGTGTGTCACTTCGTGTTCTATTTGTGCTTTTTCTGGTGGCTGTCTTAAGATTTTGTTTTCCTCTTATTGTTTAATTGATGCATGTTGTTCTTTGTTTGTTTGCTCTGAGATGTTTGAGCCCATTACTGTATTTTCTTCTTCTTCTTCTTCTGATTGCACATTATTTTGTTCCAGTATTTGTTGTTTGATGTTTTCTAATTCTGGCTGGGGGTATCCTGTTATTTTTTATTATTACACGGATCTAATCAGCTAGTCGTTGTTCTGTTAAAAATTTTAATTCTGGGTATCTGATATTAAATGCTGTGTATACTTGTGATCTGTAACCAGTTGTGTTGGTTCTTAAGTTTGTTGCTTGGTAATAACAGAACATGAGGTATCAGTTAACTTCACCTGACCATCTCATCCTCTGTCTTTGTTTTCCTTCTAGAGTGGATGCAGGAAGCATATCCTGCAAAACACCTCTATTTGGATTTAAATCATTTTCAGTGTGGCTAGCAGTGTCGTTACCATTGTGGATGGGCATAGGGTTCAAGTGTCGTCCCCGGACATGACCGTGCTTGTCCGAGGCTTCATTAGTTCTGTCTTGAACCAACTACTCACACTAAAAGGGGGGTTAGCCCTATTAGTGGTTTGTTCTTTTCGTCGCCTTTTACGACTGGCAGAACATACCGGGGGCCTATTCTTTTCCTGGGCCTCCACGGGGTTTATTATTATTATTATTATTATTATTATTATTATTATTATTATTTCAACAGATGTTACTCACATCACCTAATTTAATGTTCTGTTCTTCTTCTTCTTCTTCTTCTTCTTCTTCTTCTTATTATTATTATTATTTCAACAGATATTACACACATCACCTAATTTAATGTTCTGTTGTCCACCAAATGCACAGAATATCCTTGTCTATCCCTGTTTCAGACTGGCTTCCAATCCTGTTCTCAGTCCTGTACTGCATGGGTCATTTTCTTCAGTCGAACCAGTTGCGAGACCCTGTCCCATACAACCATCCATTCCCTCCTAATGCAGTCCAGCCATGGTTATTCCCTGCACTATAAAAGGTGGGGTTATGAGTGAAAGTGTGCACAACAAGTAACCAAGTATCTACTCGCAAGAATGGCATCCTCCAAATTGTGTCAAACCACAAACTTTTTACCATCCAGTTGCTGAACATGCTGTAACCTCCAACATAAATGACTTCAACTTCCAGCATTACTCTCCCTGAAATGGGTGTTTGAATGGTCTCTCCAGCAGCTGCACTCTCACAGTCCTCCTGGCATAAACCTCTGTTACCCATTACATCCCTTCTTCCCTTCCTTCTTCTGTCCACTCTGCCTTCCCTGTCCAGATCTTCTGCGTCTCCTCCACCTCCAACCATGTGAGGAACCCCCCCCCCCCTCTCTCTCTCCCTCTCCCTCTCCCTCTCCTCCCTCCCTCTCCCCTCCCACCTGTGCTCAACCCACTCCAGCCTCCTCTCCCTACTGCACATTTCCCCTCCTCTACTCCCCTCCCCAACACCTGCCCCCTCACCCCTCTTCCCCTACTCCCTCCTCCCCTTCCCCCTCACCCCTCTCTCTCCCCTCCCTCTCACTCTGCCTCCCTATCTCCCTCCCACTCTCTCAATCCCTTCTCCCACACTCCCTACTCACCCCTCCCCCTCCCTATCCCCCTCCTCTACAGGCTCCCCCTCCCCGCTCTCCTCCCTCCCCTCATCTCCCACACCCCTCCCTCAACTCCCTACCACTCCTTTCCTCTCTCGTCTACTCCCGACTCCCCTCTCTTTTTCGTCCCCACTTATGCCCTCTCATCTCACCCGTCTACCCTTCCCTCCCTATCCCCCTGTCCCTCCCCCTCCCCTCCCTTTCACCCTCTCCCTCAATCCTTCTTCACCCCTCTCCCTCCCTCCATTCCCCTCCCACAATACCTCACCCTCCCTCCATCACTCTCCCTCCCCTCTCCTCTTCTTGCCACCACTTGTTTACCCTCCCCACCACAACTTCCCCTCCCCGCCAATACTTTCACCTCCCCGCCAATCCTTTCCCCTCCCCCGTCACTCGTCTCTCCTCCCCCGCCACGCGTCTCCCCTCCCCCACCACACGTCTACCCTCCCCGCCCCTCCCCTCCCCACCACTCGTCTCCCCTCCCCGCCACTCGTCTCCCCTCCCCGCCACTCGTCTCCCCTCCCCGCCACTCGTCTCCCCTCCCCGCCACTCGTCTCCCCTCCCCGCCACTCGTCTCCCCTCCCAGCCACTCGTCTCCCCTCCCCGCCACTCGGCTCCCCTCCCCGCCACACATTTGTCCTCTCCTCCCTCCCTCCCTCCCTCCCTCCCTCACTCACTCCCTCCACTCCACTCCACTCCACTCTCCACAGTCCACACTCCACACTTCTGCACTCTCCACACTCCACACTCCACTCCTTCGTTTTGAAACAAACTTCCATATATGCTTCAAAATTTGAAACCTGTTACTCAAGAAATGTCAAGCCAAGAAGATCTTAACATCAGTGTACCAGAACTTATAACAACACAATTCACAGATACGGCCAATATCGTTAACAATGAATATCTTACACAAACTCGGAAAACTCCTACAGTGTCTCAACAACTTTTAAACAATTTCCCCAAATGTTAATTACAAGTTTTGAAGTTTCCTAAAACATGCATACTTTAGACACAGGCTAACAGTAGATCATACACAAATAAGAAGACTGCGTGACAGTAACTTTTTCAAATCTTACACAGAAAACAATATAGGAATGTTTCCCTACCTAACTTATGAAATAAGACACAGTAGGCACTGTACAAAGAACAGTGTCCACTGTTGGTTAAAAAACAACACATTTATTTAAGGACCAAACTACTGCAGGAAAACGTGAAATAGTCTCGAGATTTATTGGTGCTGTAGTAAGTCACTAGGCCACCACGCGGCCATGGCGTACGTCCTAACAGTCGTGCAGGCAGGATGAGGTTCTCCTCACTTACCTCCGCATCAGACACAGTCCCTTGAGGCATGGTTTTTTACTCCAGCGGAAGGACCCCCCAATCTGCAGTGATTGTGGCATCCAGATTCCTGTCCACCACATTTTACTTTTTTATTCTCTGACCAGAGGGCGGTGGTTTCCTTGCCATCGGATTTGCCCTCTATTTTGCAAGATGACGCAACGACTGTGGTAAAGGTCTTACAGTTTTGTGTCCTGTCCAATTTGTTGTCTTGAATTTTAGGGAGAGGATTTTAATGTGCTGCTGGGTGTCTGGCTCACACAGAGCTTAGGTAAGAGGTCTGCCAGTCACGATTACCTCCTTGTTTCACTTCTATTTCTGTTCTCTTTTCCTTGTGTTTCCTTTCCTTTTTTAGTGTGTTTCTTTTCATCTTGTTTTGCCTCTGTATATGAGGATTTGGAACTGCGTCAGGCCTGTGTCTTTTAGCCGTTCTCCTTGTTCACTGTCCGTCTTTGTCCCTTCACCGCATGTGATCCTGTTTTTACGCGTTTGGGCACTGATGACCACGCTGTTTAGCGACCGAAAACCTCAAACCACACACGCTGCATCTACATCCATACCCATACTCCACAAGCCACCTGACGGTGTGTGGCAGAGGGTACCCTGAGTACCTCTATCGGTTCTCCCTTCTATTCCAGTCCCGTATTGTTCATGGAAAGGATTGTCGCTATGCTTCAGTGTGGGTTCTAATCTCTCTGATTTTATTCTCATGGTCTCTTCGCGAGATCTGCGTAGGAGGGAGCAAAATACTGCTTGACTCTTCGGTGAAGGTATGTTCTCGAAACTTTAACAAAAGCCCGTACCGAGCTACTGAGCGTCTCTCCTGCAGAGTCTTCCACTGGAGTTTATCTATTATCTCTATAATGCTTTCGCGATTACTAAATGATCCTGTAACGAAGCACGCTGCTTTCTGTTGGATCTTCTCTCTCTCTTCTATCAACCCTATCTGGTATGGATCCCATACTGCTGAGCAGTATTCAAGCAGTGGGTGAACAAGCGTACTGTAACCTACTTCCTTTGTTTTCGGGTTGCATTTCCTTCGGATTCTTCCAATGAATCTCAGTCTGGCATCTGGTTTACTGACGATCAACTTTATATGATCATTCCATTTTAAATCACTCCTAATGTGCACTCCCAGATAATTTATGGAATTAACTGCTATTTTGTAGCTAAATGATAAGGGATCTATCTTTATATGTATTCGCAGCACATTACACTTGTCTACATTGAGATTGAATTGACATTCCCTGCAGCACGCGTCAATTCACTGCAGATCCTCCTGCATTTCAGTACAATTTTCCATTGTTACAACCTCTCGATACACCACAGCATTATCTGCAAAAAGCCTCAGTGAACTTGCGGCACACCTGAAATCACTCTTACTTCGGAAGACTTCTCTCCATTGAGAATGACATGCTGCGTTCTTTTATCTAGGAACTCTTCAATCCAATCACACAATTGGTCTGATAGTCCATATGCTCTTACTTTGTTCATTAAATGACTGTGGGAAACTGTATCAAACACCTTGCGGAAGTCAAGAAACATGGAATCTACCTGTGAACCCATGTCTATGGCCCTCTGAGTCTCGTCGACAAATAGCGCGAGCTGGGTTTCAAACGATCGTCTTTTTCGAAAGCCATGCTGATTCCTACAGAGTAGATTTCTAGTCTCCAGAAAAGTCATTATACTCGAACATAATACGTGTTCCAAGATTCTACAACTGATCAACGTTAGAGATATAGATCCGTTCGACGTCCCTTCTTGAAAACGGGGATGACCTGTGCCCTTTTCCAATCCTTTGGAACGCTATGCTCTTCTAGAGACCTACGGTACAGCGCTGCAAGAAGGGGGGCAAGTTCCTTCGCATACTCTGTGTAAAATCGAACTGGTATCCCATCAGTTCCAGCAGCCTTTCCTCTTTTGAGCGACTTTAATTTTTTCTCTATCCCAGTGTCGTCTATTTCGATATCTACTATTTTGTCATCTGTGCGACAGGCTAGAGAAGGCACTACAGTGCAGTCTTCCTCTGTGAAACAGATTTGGAAAAATACATTTAGTATTTCGGTCTTTAGTCTGTCATCGTCTGTTTCAGTACCATTTTGGTCACAGAGTGCCTGGACATTTTGTTTTGATCCACCTACCGCTTTGACATAAGACCAAAATTTCTTAGGATTTTCTGCCAAGTCAGTACATAGAACTTTACTTTCGAATTCATTGAACGCCTCTCGCATAGCCCTCCTCACACTACATTTCGCTTCACGTAATTTTTGTTTGTCTGCAAGGCTTTGGCTATGTTTATGTTTGCTGTGAAGTTCCCTTTGCTTCCGCAGCAGTTTTCTAACTGGGTGTTGTACCGCGGTGGCTCTTTTCCATCTCTTACGATCTTACTTGGCACATACTCATTTAACGCATATTGTACGATGGTTTTGAACTTTGTCCACTGATCCTCAACATTATCTGTACTTGAGACTTTTGTGTTGAGCCATCAGGTACTCTGTATTCTGCTTTTTGTCACTTTTGCTAAACAGAAAAATCTTCCTACCTTTTTTAATATTTCTATTTGCGGCTGAAATCATCGATGCAGTAACCGCTTTATGATCAGTGATTCCCTGTTCTGCGTGAACTGTTTCAAATAGTTCAGGTCTGTTTGTCACCAGAAGGTCTAATATGTTATCGCCCCGAGTCGGTTCTCTGTTTAACTGCTCAAGGTAGTTTTCAGATAAAGCACTTAAAAAAATTTCACTGGATTCTTTGTCCCTGCCACCTCTTATGAACGTTTGAGTCTCCCAGTCTATATTCAGCAAATTAAAATCTCCACCCAGAACTATAACATGGTGGGGAAATCTACTCAAAATACTTTCCAAATTATCCTTCAGGTGCTCAGCCACAACAGCGGCTGAGCCAGGGGGCCTGTAGAGACATCCAATTACCATGTCTGAGCCTGCTTTAACCGTGACCTTCACCCAAATTATTTCACATTTTGGATCTCCGTCAATTTCCTTCTATACTATTGCAATTCTTATCGCTATAAACACGCCTCCCCCTTCACTGTCCAGCCTGTCTCTGCGGTATACATTCCAGTCTGGGTTTAGGATTTCATTACTGTTCACGTCTGGTTTTAGCCAACTTTCTGTCCGTAGTACTATATGGGCATTGTGACTGTTTATTAATGAGAGCAGTTCTGGGATCTTTCTATAGACGTTACTGCAGTTTTCTATTAGCACATTAATATTGTTATTCCCTGTTGCATTTTGCCTACTTCTATCTTGCTGCGTCTCAGGAGGCGTCTTGTCGGGCCTAGGGAGGGAATTCTCTAACTTAAAAAACCCGCATGTGCACTCCACACGTACTCCGCTACCCTTGTAGCCACTTCCGGCGTCTAATGCACGCCTGACCTATTCAGAGGGACCCTACATTTCTCCACCCGATAGCGGAGGTCAAGAAATTTGCACTCCAGATGTCCGCAGAATCATCTGAGCCTCTGGTTTAAGCCTTCCACTCGGCTCCAAATCAGAGGATCGCGATCGGTTCTGGGAACGATACTACAAATAGCTAGCTCTGATTCCACCTTCACCAACTCTGCCAACTGCCTGTACGAACTGAGGATGACCTCTGAACCCAGACGGCAGGACTCATTGGTGCCGACATGAGCAACAATTTGCAGTTGGGTGCACCCAGTGCTCTCTATTGCCGCCAGCAGGGCCTCCTCCACATCTCAGATGAGACCCCCCGGCAAGCAGACAGAGTGAACACTGGCCTTCTTCCCCAACCTTTCCGCTACTTCCCTAAGGGGCTCCATCACCCGCCTAACGTTGGAGCTCCCAATAACTGGGGTGGCACTAGACAGAGAAGCGGTGTGGTAGGAATTGTAGACAACGAACAGAGTCACAATCTCTTCTGCGAGTATCGTCAACAGGACACTGATACTTTTTTATGTGAGGCACGGAATTAACCATCTCTGATGGAAGATGTGGCACACCTGGTTGTGTAGCAGGTGTCGAGATGTTGCGGTGCGGGTGTGTACGAAAACTTCACAATAAGCGTCTCAGTTCGAGGAAATGTCAATACGTGGCACGGTCGTGGAGCAGAGGCCGATGTTAATGCCGTTTGGAGTAGGCGAAGAATGAGAGTGAGGCTGCGTTGACAGAAACCTAGGTAGGAACAGAGCTGTTGTCCTGTACTGGTTGCCAAGAATCGTAGTAGGCAGGTATCCGGTCGCACAGTAGGATCGACAGCTCAGGGTGCTTGAAGGAAGAAATTTGGTGCCTTAGGAGACAGCCGTAGCAAGCTAGGGATGTACGGAACTGCTATGACACGTGTGTGAAAGGCTCCCAGAGGGCCATTGACATCCACTTTTGTTAAAGCGTGAACCAGATTTGTAGTAAACATTTGAACATACTGGCTATTCCTTAATGCAGGCCATTTCCTGAAACATGCATCCTATACACTCATTAACGGTAGATCGTGTCCAGAGAAAGAGACTGAAAGTAGCGTTTACTGCACAATGGTAACTTTTCAAATCTCGCCCAAAAACAGAGTGAAAATATCAATACTTTAATGTGACGGTCAGTAGTTCCGATAAATATATATAAGGTCCAGGGAGACGTGCAAAACGCTTCTAATCTTTCCTCAGATAATATAGTGAATTATCGGTCCTACCACAAGCCCTACATATACTGGACAAGTTTTACATTTGCCACGACAGTACAAATCGTGAACCGCAACTTTACTTGGTGCCCCAGATGGATTCAGAATCACTAATAACTAACTAAGTTAAATAAGACAAAGCACTGTAATTATTGTATGTCTTGAAACAATCAGAAATAATTATGACTCAGATTAAAGTTGGAGCAGTAGTGTTAATCTTCCAGACTAAGTTGCACAAGTACAAAGATACACAGTATATTTCGGTGATGCATGACCAGGGCCACATTGTCACACCAGCCAATTACTAGGTGACACAATAAGCATCACACAATGGCACACACTCGCAACTGCCCTAGTGCGGCAATGCTTGTTGAATGTGGCCACTACTTAATTGTGGGCACACACAGACAGGTACACTCTGACGTGTACCGTAATGTGTATCTGGGAAAAACTGCTCTGACCTGGGTAGCCTTCAAATTTCACTGTGACAGAGCCCGTTACCACAGCCCAGATAAACACGGTATTGTTTGAGTGTGCAGAAACGTGTGCCATTCCTCGAGAGCTGACGGCCTGCTGTCGGTGCCATTTCCGTGTGAGCGGCCTGAAACGTTATTCTGTTGCCCGATTAAAATGTCTACTTCCATTTACTACCCGTCTGTTCCTCCACACCCCTCAGATCGTGTGCCGAAAAGGTCACTTGACCTCGCAATACCGTCCGGTGGCCACGGTCGACTACAGTAGTGCCAACCACTGGCATATACTCCTCCCTTTATTCCCGGCAATTCCCTTTGATCGTATCTGATCTTCCCGACAGGGACTAGGCTCGATTTGGGATAGGTGAGCTCTTATAACATTTCCCTTCTTGGGATCCACTAACAATACTTACTATACTGTGGCAGGAGCTTTCTATCTTGTCAAGATTTTTGCTTGAAGCCTGGAAGTTCTTGACAGAGACTGGGTCTTCTACATAATGTGGCTGTGGGCACTGTCTGCTATTGTAGCACTGCCTGAAGATGATGCAACTTAAGAAGGTTCTGTTTTGCCCTCTTTCAGGGGACCACAAGTTGCCTTGGCCCGGTCTGTTCCAGCAGCAGGTTGACGGATGATACTTTGTGGACTAGAAATCTTGAAACATAGTAGCAGTTCACCTGGTTCTCGCTATGTCGTTTTTATGGGTATCACTACTTGTGAGACTGTAGAGTCCAATTCTCCTGCTCTTTACTACTGTACGTGATTAGGGCTGCCCCCAGGTTTGGTTAAACTCTCAGCATTTGAAGGGGTGGGGTAATAGCGGTGGTGGCATGTGTATTGCCGATACCACACTAAAGTCCCTAAAACCACCCAACATAAAGCATGTCACGTTGTCATATGTAATATAGTGTGGTGGACGTAAAACACTATAGATGTTCTTTAAGTTCTGTACCATTGCTTCAGTAATAGCTGCCCCGGTGGGAGGCAGGTGCAATGGACCTGCAAAATCGATAACCATTTTTTGAAGGGGACAGTTCACTGTAGCAGATGCTAACCAACCCACCTTCATATACTGAACGGGCTTGACCCCAATGCATACCTGACATATACTCACTCTGTTTTTATATCACTATCAGTTCTCTTCCATAGAAAATGCTGACATATTACGGCATTTGTGAAAATGCCCAAATGCCCACCTGTAGAGCACTCATGGAAATACTCGAACAGGAAAGGCACAAATTGCTCATGCACCACTATCTTGTTGTCCTCTCTAAGTGGTTTTAGGTCTGGGATGCAAATGCTATTGAACTTATCCCTTCTTCATTCTCCTGAAATAGGACTGCTCCCATCTTACATTCGAGGTGTCCATCTACAAGATGAATCGTGTGCTAGAATCGTGAAGAGGCAGGACCGTATCTGACATCAAACCTCATTTCAGCGTCACCTGTGGTGCTTCTCGTGAGGCTGACCCCTCAAAATGTATGTATCTTTTCTCCTAAATCACATAATTTCCCCATCTTCCCTATGAGCTCGAGGATAAATTTGCAAAAAAGAAATTTGGCTTTCCTTACGTAAGAATTTCACCATGTCTTTGACATTCCTAAGTGCTGAAAGATGTCGATCGACACTCATCCTGTCTAGGACAACCGTGTGCCTTAAGAAATGCATTAATTCACAGGTGAACTTCTCCTCGGCCAGAGGAACAGTCGATCCTGCTTTTCTCAGTCTACCAAGTACTTCTCATAAATGTTGAAAATGTTCCTCCATAGAATTACTATAAACTACCTGATCACTTGGTTCGGATCTAATGTCGTAAACAGTTTTGCCGTGTGAAATCAGCCAAAACGAGAATGACGTTCTGAGAGTGATCGTGATCACAATTTCACCTGTTTGTTCAGATCCCTATAATCCACCACTGGGTGATAGCTTCCATCTGATTTGGGAACAAAAAACACAGAAGCCACATACTGTGATTTGGAGAGCCAAATAATCCCTTGTTCTAACATTTCCCTCAACAGCTTCATCGTGGGAAGGGCAAATATATACAGAGTTTTCTTTATCACAATGTTATCCTGTAGCTCGATACGATATTCTACTAATGGAGTAACACTCAACTTTGCCACCAAAACATCCAGGAATGCAGGATAGATTTGAATGCCTTGAGAAAATAAGCCAACCAGTTGCAGGTGTGTCTTCATAGTTTCAGCAGTTGTAAAATTATCTTCTTCAAAAGTACAAGGAGTGTCAAATAAGAAATAAATCACTTTTTTCAGTTGAACAGATGCAGAATTTGTAGAGGAACATCGCGTAATATTTCCGCATCGGCCCCTACAGTTTCGTGAAATTTTGAAAGGTGGCTGTGCTCTACAGAGCCTTCAAAATGGTGTCTGTAACAGAGTTGCAGAAAGTCTACGGAGATCTGGCAGTGAACAGAAGCACTGTGAGATGTCGGGTGAGAGGTCTGTCATTTTCGGAATGAGGTCATGTAGACCGGTCCAATCTCACGCGTGCCAGTTGGCACGCACGTAGCTGTGACTGCTGCATTGTTGGAATGTGTGGACACTCTCATTCCAGGTGATTGACAGATCTCAGTCGATCTCAGTCGAGCAGCTCACTGCTCAACTGGACTTCTCCGTTGGCAGTGCTGACACTCTTCCTCACCAGTCTGGGTCCTCAAAGGTATATGCCCTCTGTGTTTCTTGCTGCCCAATGGAAGACCGTCAAGAGCAATGAGTCTGTGTGAATTCTTTACGCATTACAAGGTCGATCGTGACAATATTTTGTCAACCAGTAGAGTGATACTGTGTAAGCATACAGGTCCTCCCATTAAGGTAGTGTAAGGCTATTGCACTGAACAGAGATGATGTTGGAAAATAGGGGTTTCTAGCCAGAGGCGTGGGGAATAACATGGTTTATTGGAATCCTGAATAAAACAACCTGCATTCAGGGGAGAAAAGAATATTGCATTATATACTGAATGCCCCTTGTACATGCACCTATCCAGAAAAATTTTCATATCACAGTTAAAAAGAAGTAACATAGTGTGAAAGATGTACAAAAACCACTGGATAAAAATATAAACAAAAACTAAATAGACGCATATTAACATGCTGGAGATGACAAATTTCAGAGCAGAAAAGCTCGTATCAAGTAACATGGTACATGTGATCATTAGTAAAACCAAATAAAATCAATTAAACAACATTCCCATTAGAGCTGGGCTATGTGTAAAAGTCTTCACATTAAAATATATGAGGAATTAAAAGGCAGTGAAATGGCTCATATGTGGCTGGTGCGGTACATTGAAAAGGGAATGAGAAAAATTTTAGATAGCAAATTGGGGGAAAATGAGAGATAGAGAGGAGGAGGGGAAACTTTAAATCAAAAATATCTGGACACCTGGCTGAAAATGACTTACAAGTTCGTGGCACCCTCCATCGGTAATGCTGCAATTCGATGTGGTATTGGCCCATCCTTAGCCTTGATGACAGCTTCCACTTTCATAGGCATACGTTCAATCAGGTGCTGCAAGGTTTCTTGGGGAATGCCAGCCCATTCTTCAAGGAGTGCTGCATTGAGGAGAGGTATCGATGTCAGTCGGTGAGGCCTGACATGAAATCGACATTCCAAAACATCCCAATGGTGTTCTATAGGATACAGGTCGGACTCTGTGCAGGCCAGTCCATTATAGGGATGTTATTGTCGTGTAACCACTCCGCCACAGGCCATGCATTACACACAGTTGCTCGATCGTGTTGAAAGATGCATCCCCAAATTCTTCTTCAACAGTGAGAAGCAAGAAAGTGCTTAAAACACCATTGTAGGCTTGGGTCGTGATAGTGCCATGCAAAACAACAAGGGGTGCAAGCCCCCTCCATGAAAAACATGACCACACCATAACACCACTGCCTCTGAATTATGCTGGTGGCACTAAACACCCTGGCAGATGAATTTCACTAGGCATTCACCATATCCACACCCTGCCATTAGATTGCCACCTTGTGTACCGTGATTCGTCACTCCACACTATGTTTTTCCACTGTTCAATTGTCCAATGTTTACGCTTTTTACAGCAAGCAAGTTATCGTGTGGCATTTACCGGTGTGATGTGTAGCTTATGAGCAGTCGGTCGACCATGAAATCCAAGTTTCTTCACCTCCTGCCTAAATGTCGTCGTACTTGCAGTGGATCCCGATGCAGTTTGGAATTCCTGTGTCATGGTCTGGATAGATGTCTGCCTGTTACACATTATGACCCTCTTCAACTGTTGGCGGTCTCTGTCAGTCAACAGACGAGGTTGGCCTCTATGCTTTTGTGCTGTACATGTCCCTTCACGTTTCCACTTCACTATCACATCGGAAACAATGGACCTAGGGATGTTTAGGAGTGTGTAAATCTCTCGTACTGACATATGTCACAAGTTATACCCGGTCACCTGACCACATTCGAAGTGCATTATTTCCACGGAGCGCCCTATTCTGTTCTCTCATAATGCCTAATGACTACTGAGGTCCCTGATATGGAGTACCAGGCAGTAGGTGACAGCACAATGCACCTAATGTGAAAATGTATGTTTTTGGGGGTGTCCGGATACTTTTGATCACATAGTGTAACTGGGGTTCATGGATAATGGCTACATCCACATCCTCTCTTCCCAAAAGATGGCTCGAGACAGTACTTACTTCACTTACTATGTTGCAGGTTTATCTGGAACACTTTCATCCACCAATTTGTTACCATTGTTGCTTCCGATGTCCTTAATTACCTGAAAGTAACCTACAGGAACCATAAATACAGTTTCAAGTCCAGTTCTTGCATTACTTTAGGGGATTCCTCACTGACTTGCACCACAATGGCTTGGCACTCAAATTCAACCTTGCAGTTGATTACCTTCCAGTCATCTGTCAAGAGATCCTGGTTCTGCACTTATACTTTCTAGAAAAGAGTTACTGGAGGAAGAGCCTTAGGAAGTTGTGGTACCCAAATTGATATCTTTGGGGTTTTCAAGAGTTCCTCTGCCGGCTTGACTAGCAGCTTCACCTCCTGCCACAGCGATATCTTGGGCACCGTATCTTTAAGTCAGTATATTGTTCCCAACCCTTAGGAGATAGACACTCTGATGTTGGAGCATAGACTTGTGTCTTCCCCAATCTTTTCAAAGATTGAACTAGCCACTCTGGTTTCAATGTTATATTGATCAGCAGATATCCTGTTGAATGACTGTTATCCCAAAAACCATGACGTGAAAACTGAATAAAAATTTGCTGCTTAAATAATTAAAAGAAAATTTTTAAAGAATGATTGAAAAAAAATTTGGAATGTACACATATCCTGAGTGAACATACTTCTTTTTCTTGTTACCACTATTGTGCATAGAGCTTGGTATGACAATACTGGTTCCAGATCGCCCCTCTTCTGCTCACGCAAATTATTCTTGCCTGCTTCTATCCTCTCAATGCAGGATTCTCGGCGCATCGCGGAGTGATGAACAGACAGGTATCGTCACCGTGAATGCACGAATAAACTTTGCTATCTTGATAACATTCTTTAATACAATCTAAAGCACAATTGGAATACACACTTCTGAACAATAACGATGCGGTGGAACTTGTCACACTTCCACCCGCTACCACTTATAGAGACAGACAGAAGAATTTAAATCAATTAAAAAATTGAAGAGCATCTCTCTACCTCTATTGTTTCAATGCCAATGTTATCAATGGTACAACATTTTATATATGTAGACACACATATCTTATATGTATAAGAAGAAAAGAAAGAAAATAATAATAATAATAATATGTTACATTATAGACTGCAAAAAATCTGTCTTCTCTCCTGATTTGTGTCTTGGCTTTTTCTGGATCTGGTTACCTTGAGAAGTGGGAGTATTTGGACTCCTCTGTTTTTCCCTGTTTTGGTATTGGAAGCAGCCTGTTTATCCCCTTTACTCTGGGACAGTCAGTCAGTCTCTCTCTCTGTCTCTCTCCTCCCCCCCCCCCCCTTTTTTTTTTTTTTTAAATGGTTCATGGCCTTTTAATGCCCTCCATCTATTCTTCATATGCCTCACATTTTTCTCTTTTCCCCCTCTGAGCCCCACACAAGAATTTGATCTTGATCTGGTCCAACTTCCCAGTGATGTCTGCCACTACTTGAGCTGGTCAGTGATGTGATTCATTTGCAGAAATGACTTCCATCAGTTCTAAATCCAGTGTTTGGGTATTTGCGGTATCATCAAGTCCCTCAGTTTTTGAGTGTTTTCTGTGTTCTCCATTTTATTCCCTTGAGAATTAGGGATATGTCAGTTACCAGTGGAGCCACACACAAGTGTAAGGCTAAGTACTCATCGAGGTCACGCAGAATTCCTGAGGTTCATTTATCCCCCTTAGCATGGATCAAGTCTCATCTTGGCTTGGGTACCTATTGAGTTGGAAATGGCTGTGGGAAGAGATGTGTGAAGCACACATTGTTAGGTTCATCTACATGTACATCTACCTGGGCCAAGTGTCTGGCTTGGAAGACCATGTCAGTAGTTACACTATCGCCAGCACAGTCCTGAGCTTCACACGAACATGTGAACACCTCCACCACAAGTTCAGTGTTACGATAAGGCAATGGAGGGGAACCTTATTGATTGCAGTGTTTCTTACATCTAAAGTACTTCCAGAGCTTTTTTTTTAATAAAAAAAACAGTCTGAATGAATAGATTATGACGTTCTAATGGTGTTATTCTTTGAAAGACTAAAATAAAAATATAAACAATTGTACTATCTAGTGTGAAATGCTCAGTGTACAACTGTGAATTGCGCAGTGGCAGAACAGTTATAACCTTGTACAGACTCCATAAACTTTCAGAAAAAGTAGTACCGCATAATATTTTTCCAGTACATGATCTAATTGTTGTGAGTTCTTGCTTTCTTTAGGAAAGAAATGCACTATAAAGTGGAATGCATTGGAAAAGTACACTCTCATCAGCTGAGTGCGTAAAGTAAATTGCTAGAGGTTTTCTATTCCAGGAAAAAAAGTGAGACAAGGAAAATATAGAAGTACATCTATTGACAGCTCCCTTACAGCAAAGAAGTGGAAGAATGAACCACCTACTCCAAACCCTGTGACGTGCATATTGTGGATATGAAAAGAAGATGCAAAGTTCCATCATATAATGGAATAATCAGAGAGAAGTGTGTAAAATGAAAAGAGAGACATAGATTTCACTGCAGATAAGAAATGTTTCTTGAAATTCTACACTGAGTGGTAATAATAATAATAGAAGCTAGTCAGGAGTACAAAAAACATGTTTTTTAATTGGACAGATAAAACAACTACTCACCAGGTGATGACAGGAGAATACACACATAAAAGAAGCTGATATTTACACAAGCTTTTGGAGCCACTGCTCCTCCGTCCGGCAGAAGGGTTGAAGGGGAAAGAAAAAAGAGGGGTGAAGGAAAAGGACTGTAGAGGTTTAGGAAAAAAGGTATATTTTGGAAAAGTCACCCAGAACTGCGGGTCAGGTTGAGAATGAAAGACTGTTTGTGGGGGACTGCACCAGACAAGATTTGAAAGCCTGAGAATTAAAAGTGCAAGACGGGGTAAAATGCAAAGCAGAGATTACTGCAAAAACATTGTGCATGTGTTAATAAGGGTGGAAGCTCAGTTCATTGTACATAACAGAGACGGGAGGGGGAGAGCGAAAAATGGACAGGTCACAAAATTAAAGATGTAGAAAATTAAAACTGAGTGAAGAAATGCATATTCATTGTGAAGAAATACTGAGACGGAAGAAATTAACGTAAATTAAAGCCAGGTGGGTGACGAGAACCGAGAACATAGCGTAGCATATTGTAGCGCCTAAAGAGTTTAGAGAATCTGATGTCTGGAGGAAGAACGCCGATGGTGCGTGTGGGTGAAATAGGCACTGAGGTCACAACTGTCATGTTCTAGAGTGTGCTGTGCAACAGGAAATTGTGTGTTGCTGGTGTACATCCTCTGCCTATATCCCTTCACCGTAGTCTTGCCGAACAGGATTTTCGTAACAGCTGACAGCTGGTAGATGACGTGTCATTCTGTAGATCTGTCCTATTTGTGGCATACACCTTGCTTGTCACCATTGGTGCCACCTACCTCTATACGCACAGTATCCGGCACGGTAGACAGTCCGTTGTGGAGGTGTCATCATATACCCTCTCGGTCGTAATCTTCTGATTATGCAGGGATCATATTACTGATGCCTGAGCTGCAACCTCTCTACATATGCCACGGGGTAGATGTCCATCATCTCTGGACACTCAGACTCCCGGCAATGGCCATCACACCAGGTGGCCTTTCCTGGGGCTGAGTGGCACCTGTGGGGAGAGCCCCTACTCAGAGTGGGTGGTGTCAGGGTGGATGACCCACAATGAAGCGGACAAAGTCACCTTTCGCTGGGGACCGAATGGTCCCAGCACTCTCTAAGAAAGGGAATGTAGAATACAATTCTACGACATACGACCCCCAAGTCACTCCCCTCCGTAGCTATACTGTGGGAGAAACATAGGGCTATGAAAAGAAGAGAGCCATATTTGTCTTGTTACTCAGTGTGCAGCAGAACGATGGGGACTCCTTTCTGGTTAAGAAGCCTCTTTTTTTTTTTTTTTTTTGAGCACCTGGAAGATAAATTTGGGGAAGTGACAGCTCTATTCACAACATGCAGTGGAGCAGTCCTGATTCAGACGGACTTCCTAGCCCATTTAAAGAAATTATGCCTCAAACCATGTGTTTTCGAGAGCACTTTCATCTTACGTTCACTCCATCTTCAGATGTTCACATTTATTTACGCATCATTAACATTGTTTCTTTATGTGTTAAAATAGCTGCAAAATTATGCAGTGCCTAGCTCTCACTACCGTCAATTTCTTCTGCAGGCTGGATTGAAACAAACTATTAACAGAAGAATTGCATCTGCAACTCAAAGTGTCATCTTTATGGTGAGAAGCAATCTATCCTTTTCATTATAATTTTTATCTGTTGCAACTGTGCAGCATGAATTCAGAAGGAATTACAGAAAATAACCACTATGTAAACAGAACATTGTGTGTTGGTATTGATAATGTGAGAATACTGATTGAGCTGTGAACAGAAAAGTACCAGTCAGTCAAGTATGCCAGATGCAAATGTGTAGAGAACTAGGTAAATTTCATATGGAGTCCAAAACAATCAATGGTCCACAGAAGGCACAAACTGTGGACTGCTGCAGCAAACTGTGTGGAAGGTTTTGTGATGATGGTTGCATTTCAAACAGTATATTTTGCGTCTTGTGCAACAATTAAAACCAGAAGATTATGGCCATCACCAATTTTGCATCACAGTGCAGCATGTAGTGAGTCAAGACTTTCCACGTAAATTGTGGAACCGCTCGACCTTCTGGCGCCTCGAACCCCGATGTTTTAAAGATGAGTGTGAGAAAGCCTGTTTACTGCGCAACACATGTCTGTGTGTGCAGGATTGACGTTTGTCATGGGAGGACAGGAGCAAGCAGCACCGACAAGTGTTTGCCGTTCACGCCTTGGGAGCTGTATTCAAAGGTCAAGAAGTGATTGTGTAATATTCCGTGGTTTATGGTACAGTGTTAATTGTTAAAGAATACAGACATTCACTTACTTCATGTATGGGACTCACTAGAGGCAAGACATGTTAAAAACTTCTGGTGGTTATTAAACCAACCATGATATAAGTGTATATTAATAGAGTCTAATGTTTGATGACTGAGTTGGCTTAACAGATGTCAAATGTTTATACAAGAATTGGTAAAGTGGTTTCCAGTGGAAGTGAAAATATACCATGATCGAACTGAAAGTTTTCTACGATTACCCAATTATTTCAAAAGTAGAGTCTTTTAAATTCCTATAACCAGCCATAGCCTTTGGAGAAGAAGCTTTTGGGAGCTCGACATAGTTGATTATCCAGAGAAGAGGATCGGCTAGACCTGTGATGTAAGTCAACTGATGAAGGGGGGGTGTGAATTGTGAATGCAATCCAGTTTTGCACTGCTCCTCGTATCGTCAAAATGTTAGAAGGAATCACTTAAGGATGAAAATTTCACCTCCAACCTGATATCCAGCAACAAAGCAACCTTTCTTGTAACTGAAAATGTTAATCACCATTGTGAGAAATTGTGGTACACAAATAAGATACACCAAAACTTAACATTTTCTGTGCAGTGGCACAGATGAAACTGTATAGCCTGCTTTTCTTCTGTGAGAAGACTGATGGGCACTTCTGACTTTTACATGTAGCAGTTATGGTAGTTTCCTAGAATTTTATCTTCCAACAAGATAGGGCACGGCATTATTAGAGCATCAGTGTTCATCACTACCTAAATGACAAACTTCTGCATCAATGTGTTGAGGTAATCAGTAAGATGAAGGCACTTGTGGAACATTTCTTGCGTGTAAAATGCAAACTTGATGAGTTTACTGTTCTGTTCATGCATCAGTCATACTTGTACATGTAATACGTTGGAAAAAATTAGTAAATGATTTATAGTAGCCCTGTATTTTTACACTGATAGAGAAATGTTTTTCTCGCTGTCAGGAAACCGTTTAGTTTAATGAGATCACTGTTAGTTCAGAATGTGAAATACTGTAAGGAGAGCCATCTTTGTGTGAATATTTCTGCAGTGCAATTAATGTTTTAAATGCAAAGTCTTGTAACATTTTGTGAAAGCTTCTTGTTGTGCTCCACAAGCAGGAATAGATTATTTTTGTTTACTGCCAGTGGGTGGGAATAATTGCTTATACATCGAAGATGAATAGTCTGTAAAAGTTTTATTATAAATAAGTGAAATAGGTTGCTCTGCTATCTTTTAACAACCAACAGATGCACCATTCAGAGTACAGATAATTCAGAATGAGCATTAGTATTGAAGATCCACTAAGTTAAAATTTTTAACCTTCAGCACAGTGATCTTGAATTATAAAACTTCTGTATTCTGTCTCAATGTATCAGGGAATTTCAGACTATACTCAGCTGCAGAGTGGTGTTCTATTCTAATTTCCTTATTGTTTTGTTCAACTGCTTTCTCTTTCAAGTTGCTTACAATCTTCTTTCTTTTTTTTCCAGGGAAAATGGCACAGAAAATGGACTATGATTACGATGAATCCAACCCAGATTATTCAGTTTGGGTTCCCCCAGAAGGCCAGACAGGTGATGGTCGTACAAAGCTCAATGAAAAGTATGGGTACTAGATTGATTCCTGCCATGAGTGAAAAGTTATCAAAACGTGCACAGTTTTCCTCCCAATGTATATGCACTTCAAAGTACGCTGTGATAGTGCATGTGTTACCTGTTGACATACCTTGTTTGTGATTCTGGAGCAGTTATTTTCCCTTTCACAGATAGATAATAATTTGACAGTCTTCCTTTACTTGTAATGAAGAAATAAATAAAGCAAGGGAAAGGTAAACAGCACTTCTGAGTGAGATGAATTTATTATTTGTAACTACAGTGATGCTAAATTGGTACCGACATTTATGAAATGACAGACTTCACATTGACTTTGTTTCATTGGAATTATAAACATTGGGGTAATTATCATGCATGAAAATTTTTGTTGCTTTTCTTTATTTGTAAGAGTATGCATAACTGAGATTAATAAACAGATAAGTGGTTAAAGAGGATAAACATTTGTAATTTAATTAATTTCTCTGCATTTTGAGTTGTTGGTGCCTTGAATACTCTTTGTACATGACATGAGACTAAAGTGTTTGCAGCAAGAGAAGAAGGTTGTACCATAACTGAAATCATAGCTTTAGTAGCTTACAGCACCATCAGTGACAGTGTTCTGTTGGGACTGATGTGAATTGTGTATTATTCATCTTATGGCGTACATTTGCAATCCATTTGGTCTGCATATAGGAGACATGTATGAATTCATCCACTGTGTAGTAGTACCTCAGTGTGAGTACCTCATATGGCTCTCTTTTAAGTGAACATAAATTCCTCTTCATTAACTTGTTCCCTTTTAATTTATTAAAAATTTCCATTCCCTTGTATTGAGATCCCTGGGCATACAGTCTGAGGTGGTGGGCGGGGAGCATAAAATTTTCTTTGTTTCTAGTATCATGTAAATGGACAAAATGGTTTCCCTCAAATAATTCATATCTGATGTACAAAAATGTAATAATCTCATTTACATATAAGGATGGCAGAGTTAATATTTTAAGTTTTCTAAATAATGGTCAACATGATTCGTTGTGATTTGCAGTGCACATATTTTGAATGATTCCGTATTTTTAGTATCTTTACTATGTTTGCTGAGTTACCACAAAAAACAATACCATACCTAATAATGAATTCGAAGTAGCGTGTATATGCTACTTTTTGTATGTCCATGTCAGTTGTAGTTGCCAATATTTGCATTGCAGATGCAAAGCTGCTCGATTTTTTTGCTAGGCATTCAATGTGTGCCTGCTAGCTCAATCTTTTATCTACATTTAAACCTAAGAATTTGAGTCAACTTCTCCTATACCTTAGTTGTTGTGTACAATCTTAATCTGCTCACATTTTGATTGTTTGGTATATGAATGATTTATAAAGTTCTAAAACCCTGAAGTAGAAAGAAAAGTTAAATCTCTGCAGTAGAAATTGTAGCTGAAAAAGCTCTTCTCTTAAACATAGTCTGTCATAGATGCCCGAGCAAAAAACTGTGCCCAGTAGTTGGAAGGAAACACAGGTCACATGTACAAGAATGATCCTCAAATCAGCTGTCAGTTTAAATGAAATATTTATGTTGTAGAATCCTAGAACATTTTCTGAGCTTAAATGCAGTGTGATATGTCAAACAGAATGACACCTCCATACCAACCAGGTGAGACTCCATATACATCAGTCAAAACCTAACTCGCACTTTTCACACACGGCATTCTGAAAGCCAAAATGGTATAATGTTTCTTTTGACTACCAAAAGAGATTTATCATCAACTGACATGTTTTGGGAAAATCCCATCATCAGTCTGGCAGTTTGAAATATCCCACATATTTTATAAATGTGAAGGTTTGTCTATGAGTATGTTTGTTATTCCTTCATACTGAAACAGCTCAATGGATCTGGAAGAAATTTGGGATTGAGTTACCGTATGTCCTGAATTAACACAAAGGTTACTTTTAAAACTGAGTAGCACAAGATGTTTATTGATTTGAAGAATATAACTTGAAATATGGAAGGATAATTATGTTTGGAAAACCCTATTTACTCTTTGCTTTTGAACTGTATCATATTTGTGAAAATGCTTTCGTTGTTTAATGTAGCCTATATAACAGAGTTTAACATAATGCTTATACAGTCCTCAATGCGTTTAATCCACAATTCCATACAAGCCATTTCATTGTAGCTGCTGAGTGCCAATGTGTATCTTACAGCTCCTCCGACGCTTGAAGACCTATAGCAATGGTTTCATTTCGATGCCATTGACAGAGAGGCATCGTGCCTTTACATGTAGAACATGGTAGGCTTTGAGGCTGGATTTAATTAAAATATGCGAGTGTATCTGCTTGTAACAGGTGCACATGTGAGGACACGACATTGTTGCACATACAAATATTACAAAATATCTGCTGTGCCGAACTACAAATTGGTTATTTTCTTTCTTTGTCAAGTTAGTACATTTGCTACGTCTTTGTGCTGAAGCAAGTGGATGAATTTGGATAACTTTGGAAGGGTGATAGCCAATGCCCTGAAGTAACACATACGCTACCTTTATTTGGAAAAAAATAACTGCTCCCACGGGATGGTCAATGTGACTCCTGTTCCTATGGGATGGGTAACAAGATTAAATAGCTGTCCATGAAAGTTAGCAGCCAAATGAATTGTATTAATTTTATTGGAGATATTAGTTTTGAGAAATGAAATAATACATACATAAATCTTGGACAGAAGAAATATTCCTTTAGGATATTATCAAACAATGGAAAATCCTTGTTCATATGATCAGTTTTGATAAGCCTGTGCTTAGTCTAGTCTAAAGTTCGATCACAGTTTAAAACACTTTAAAAAATCCCCTTGTATTCATTGCAACTATGTACTGCCATTCAGGTTGTCATTGAGTAATACCGAGTTGGCACACGTCTGCCTCTTTGACCATTTCAGAGGCAAGCACAGACAATATCTGTTTGCCTGATGCCAAGGAGCTACATCTTCAGCTGTCTCAGAAGTATGCTCAAAGTCATGCATTCTACTTACTGTTGTCAAGTATGTGAATGCTCTGGTGTCTCAAATGCACACCGACATGCGAAGCATTCAGTGTTCTTCCAGTATGAAGCATCAGCCTGTGCCGAGGTTTCAGCCACTCTGTCATTTGCCTGACACTCTACCTGCTCAATTCTCCACTTGTTGCTGTATAGCTATCTTCACAGCTCAAACTCATTGGGAGCTCTGTGAAACAGTAATGGCTAAACTGAGGAACTCATGAAGTGAGATATCTGACTTTTTTGGCGCACAACTACAATGGTCATTAGCGCCCTGACTAATTTAGGAATGTACCGCGAGGCACAAGGTTAAAACTGCAACTAAAAGGGTCAACACTATAAAAGACGTATTAATAGGCATAGGATTAAAAAACTACAGAATAATCAAACGTCCTTAGACAGGTGTGTCAAGTTGATAAAACGAAGAACGCGAGCAGCAGCTCCTGGGTCATCCGCTAAAATGGCATCCAGAGTACATGACAGGCCAAGATCAAGACGCAGCGTAGTAAAATCCGGACAGGACGTTAAATGTGGCGGACCATCAGCAATTGCCCACATGGACAGAACGGCGCCGGCGCTGCCGACAGCAGATGGCGATGGCTGAACTGGCAGTGTCCAATTCGTAGCCGGGCCAAAACGACCTCCTCCCGCCGAGAAGAATGTGAGGAGGACGTCCAAGCTGCGGGAAGAGGTTTCAAGGCCCAAAGCCTGTTGTCCGTAAGTGCAGCCCAATCGACATGCCACAGCGATAAAATGCGCCGACAAATGACTGTGCTACAATCTGATGAAGGGACACAACAAGAAGCCGTCCGAGGCTGGAGGACCGCAGCCTTGGCCGCGGCATCTGCAGCTTCGTTCCCAGGGATACCGACATGGTCAGGAACCCACATAAAGCTAACTGGAGACCCGTCGTGCACCAGCTGCTGAAGAGAGCGTTGGATCCGGTGCACAAAAGGGTGAACTGGATACTGATCACTGAGGCTCTGGATGGCACTCAGAGAATCGGAGCAGATGACATAATCAGAGAATCGGAGCAGATGACATAAGCAGCATGTCGGTGGCGGCAGATGTAAAGAACAGCCTGGTAGAGGGCAAAGAGCTCAGCTGTGAAGACCGAACAATGGCCATGTAGCTGGTATTTGAAACTTTGTGCCCAGATAATAAAAGAACACCCGACCCCGTCATTGGTCTTAGAGCCATCTGTATAAATGAAAGTCATATTAATGAACTTCGAACGAAATTCGATAAAATGGGAGTGGTATACTGAACCGGGGGTAACCTCCTTTGGGAGGGAGCGGAGGTCAAGGTGAACGCGAACATGAGCCTGGAGCCAAGGTGGCGTGTGGCTCTCGCCCACTCTAAAGGTTGCAGGGAAGTGAAAAATCAAGGAGTTGAAGGAGGCGACAAAAGCAAACTCCAGGGGGTAGCAGGGCAGAGACATACAACCCGTATTGACGGTCGAGAGAGTCGTCAAAAAACGAACGATACGGTGGGTGGTCGGGCATTGACAGTAGCCAACAGGCGTAACGACAAAGCAGTATATTGCGCCAGTAGGTGAGTGGCAATTTACCGGCTTCAGCATGAAGACTCTCGACGGGACTAGTATAAAACGCTCTGATCGCAAGCCGTAAACCCCGATGTTGTATGGAGTTGAGGTGGCGTAAGATGGACGGCCGTGCAGAGGAGTATACAAAGCACCCATAATCCAGCTTGGAGTGGACGATGGACCGATATAGGCGAAGTAGGACGGTTCGATCCGCTTCCCACGACGTGCCACTGAGAACATGGAGGACATTTAGAGAACGGGTACAACGGGCAGCCAAATATGACACATGTAGAGACCAACTAAGTTTCCTGTCAAATGTAAGACCTAAAAATTTTGTTGTCTCTACGAATGGGAGAGCAACGGGACGAGTCGTAAGGACGGTGGGAGAAACTCTTTGTAGCGCCAGAAGTTAATACAGACTGTTTTCTCGGCAGAAAAATGGAAGCCATTGGCGACACTCCAGGAGTAAAGACGGTCAAGAGAACGGTGAAGACAGCGCTCCAGGAAACATGTATGCTGCGCACTGCAATGGATGGCAAAATCGTCAATGAAAAGGGAGCCTGATACATCATCTGGGAGCCAATCCATTATTGGATTGATCGCTATGGCGAAGAGAGCGACGCTCAAAACGGAGCCCTGTGGCACCCCAGTCTCCTGGCGAAAGGTGTCTGACACGACAAAACCCACACGTACCCTGAACTGTCGATCCATTAAAAAGGAACAAATAAAAAGAGGGAGGCGACCGCGAAAGCCCCATGTATGCATGATGCGGAGAATGCCCGCCCTCCAACAGGTGTCGTAAGCCTTCTCCAAATCAAAGAACACAGCCGCGGTCGGGCGCTTCTGCGAGAAGTTATTCATAATGAAGGTTGACAAGGTAACCAGATGGTCAACAGCAGAGCGGCGCCTACGAAATCCACATTGTACATTGGTAAGTAGGCGTCGAGATTCGAGCAGCCAAACCAAACGAGAGTTAACCATTCGCTCCATCACCTTACAGACACAGCTGGTAAGCGAGATGGGTCGATAACTGGAAGGCAAGTGCTTGTCCTTCCCTGGCTTAGGACTCGGTACAACAATAGACTCGCGCCAGCATGCGGGAACATGTCCCTCAATCCAGATACGATTGTAAGTACGAAGAAGGAAACCTTTACCCGCAGGAGAAAGGTTCTTCAGCATCTGAATATGATGAATATGAATAGAATCAGGCCCCGGAGCGGAGGACCGTGACCAGGCAAGTGCATTTTCGAGTTCCCGCATGGTGAATGGTGAATGAGGCATTCTGTAATCTGTGGACCTTGAGAGTGTTAATGAAACACAGAAATTGCATCGGGATTGAATACAACAGGCACCATGCCGACTTTTCTCCATGGGAGTAATGTCTCAAACTGTCTACGCTTTGATCGATTCCTGGGAGACCAGCAGTAGTCTCCGAAGCACATCTGGAGGTATTCTGTAATCTGTGGACCATCAGAGTGTTGCGAAACACAGAGATTGCATCCGGATTGAATACAACAGGCACCATGCCGACTTCTCTCCAAGGGGGTAATGTCTCAATCTGTCTATGTTTTGATCGATTCCTAGAAGACCAGTAGTAGTATCCGCAGCACATCTGGAGCATTCTGTAATCTGTGGACCTTCAGAGTGTTGATGAAAGACAGAAATTACATCGGGATGGAATACAAAAGGCACCATGCCGAATTTTCTCTATGGGAGTAATGTCTCAAACTGTCTACGCTTTGATCGACTCCTGGACGACCAGTAGTAGAATCCGAAGCACATCTGGAGGCATTCTGTAATCTGTGGACCTTCAGAGTGTTGATGAAACACAGAAATTGCATCGGGATGGAATACAACAGGCACCATGCTGACTTTTCTCCATGGGAGTAATGTCCCAAACTGTCTACGCTTTGATCGATTCCTGGGAGACCAGTAGTAGTTTCCGAAGCACAGCTGGAGGCTTCCTGTAATCTGTGGACCTTCACAGTGTTGCTGAAACACAGAAATTGCATTGAGATTGAATACAACAGGGACCATTCTGACCTTTGTGAAATTGAGTAATGTCTCAAACTGTCTATGCTTTGGTTGATTCCTGGAAGACCAGTAGTAGTTTCCGAAGCACAGCTGAAGGCTTCCTAAAATCTGTGGACCTTCACAGTGTTTCTGAAACACAGAAATTGCATTGGGATTGAATACAACAGGCACCATTCTGACTTTTGTCAATGGAAGTAATGACTCAAATTGTCTATGTTTTGATCAATTCCTGGAAGACCTGTAGTAGTTTTCGAAGCACAGCTGGCGGCTTCCTGTAATCTGTGGACCTTCACAGTGTTGCTGAAACACATAAATTGCATCTGGATTGACTAAAACATTCACCATTCTGACTTATGTCAATGGGAGTAATGTCTCAAACTGTCTATGCTTTGATCGATTCCTGGAAGACCAGTAGAGGTTCCGAAACAAAGCTGGAGGCTTCCTGTAATCCGTGGACCTTCACAGTGTTGCCGAAATACTGAAATTGCATCGGGATTAAATACAAGAGGCACCATTCTGACTTTAGTCAGTGGGAGTAATGTCTCTTACTGTCTGTGCTTTGATCGATTCCTGGAAGACCAGTAGTAGTTTCCGAAACACAGCTGGAGGCTTCCTGTGATCTGTTGATATTCACACTGTTGCTGAAACACAGAAATTGCTTCGGGATTTAATGCAACAGGCACCATTCTGACTTTTGTCCATGGGAGTAATGTCTCAAACTGTCTATTGCTTGATCGATTCCTGGAAGACGAGTAGTAGTTCCCGAAGCACAGCTGGAGTCTTCCTGTAATCTGTTGACCTTCACAGTGTTGCTGAAATACAGAAATCGTATCGGGATTGAATACAACAATCACCATTCTGACTTTTGTCAATGGGAGTAATGTCTCAAACTGTCTATGCTTTGATCGACTCCTGGAAGACCGGTAGTAGTTTCCAAAGCACAGCTGGAGGCTACCTGTAAGCTGTGGACCTTCGCAGTCTTGCTGAAACTCAGAAATTGAATCGAGATTGAATACAACAGTTTCCATGCCGACTTTTGTCCATGGGAGTAATGTCACATACTGTCTATGCTTTGATCGATTCCTGGAAAACCAGTAAGAGTTTCCGAAGCACAGCTGAAAACTTCCTGTAATATATGGAACTACACAGTGTTGATGAAACACAGAAATTGCATCGGGATTGAATACAATCGGGCCCATTCCGACTTTTGTCAATGGGAGTAATGACTCAAACTGTCTATGCTTCGATCGATTTCTGGAAGACCAGTAGTAGTTTATGAAGCACAGCTGAAGGCTTCCTGTAACGTGTGGACCTTCACAGTGTTGCTGAAACACAGAAATTGCATCAGGATTGAATACAACACGCATCATTCTGACTTTTGTCAATGGAAGTAATGTCTCAAGCTGTCTATGCTTTGATCGGTTCCTGGAAGACCAATAGTAGTTTGCGAAGCACAGCCGGAATCTTGCTGTAATCTGTGGACCTTCAGGGTGTTGATGAAACACAGAAATTGCATCGGGATTGAATACAACAGGCACCATTCTGACTTTTGTCAATGGGAGTAAAGACACAATCTGTCTATGCTTTGATTGATTCCTGGAAGACCTGTAGTAGTTTCCGAAACACAGCTGGAGGCTTCCTGTAATCTGTGGACCTTCACAGTGTTGCGAAACACAGAAATTGCATCGGGGTTGAATACAACAGGCACCATTCTGACTTTTGTAAATTTGAGTAATGTCTCAAATTGTCTATGCTTTCGTCGATTCCTGGAAGACCAGTAGTAGTTTCCGAAGCACAGCTGGAGGCTTCCTGTAATCTGTTGACCTTCACAGTGTTGCTGAAACACATAAATTGCATTTGGATTGAATAAAACAGGCACCATTCGCACTTTTGTCAATAGGAGTAATGACTCAAACTTTATATACATTGATCGATTCCTGGAAGACGAGTACTAGTTCCCGAAGCACAGCTGTAGTCTTTCTGTAATCTGTCGACCTTCTGAGTGTTGCTGAAATATAGAAATTGCATCGGGATTGAATACAACAATCACCATTCTGACTTTTGTCAATGGGAGTAATGTCTCTAACTGTCTATGTTTTGATCGATTCCTGGAAGACCAGTAGTAGTTTCCGAAGCACACCAGGTGGCTTCCTGTAATCTGTGGACCTTCAGAGTGTTGCTAAAACAGAGAAAAATCATCGGGATTGAATACAACAGGCACCATTCAGGCTTTGTGTCAATGGGAGAAACGTCTCAAACTGTCTATTCTTTGATCTGTACCTGGAAGACCAGTAGTAGTTTCGGAAGCACAGCTGGAGGTTTCCTGTAATCTGTGGACTTTAACAGTGTTGCTGAAACACAGAAATTGCATCGGGACTGAATAGAACAGGCACCATTTTTACTTTTGTCAGTGGCAGTAATGTCCTAAACTGTCTATGCTTTGATCGATTCCTTGGAGACCAGTATTAGTTTCCGAAGCACAGCTGGTGGCTTCCTGTGATCTGTGGACCTTCACAGAGCTGCTGAAATACAGTAATTGCCTCGGGATTGTATACAACGGTTACCATGACGACTTTTGTCCATGGGAGTAATGTCTAAAACTTTCTATGATTTGATCCTTTCCTGGAAGACCAGCAGCAGTTTCTGAAGCACAGCTGGAGGCTTCCTGTAATCTGTGGACCTTCACAGTGTTGCTGAAACCCAGAAATTGTATCGGGATTTAATACAGCAGTTACCACGCCGAGTTTTGTCCATGGGAGTAATGTCTCAAACTGTCTATGCTTTGATCCTTTCCTGGATGACCCGTCGTAGTTTCCGAAGCACAGCTGAAGGTTTCCAATACAGTGAGTGTAACTTAGCCTTCGCAGCCTCAGGATGAAGATGCAAGAAAGAAATTGCCTCGCGATTGGATATGTATGTTACCATGGTGCTTCCCTCCGACAGCGTAGTGTGGCTGTTGTCCCAGTATATAGCGTCAACTGGTGGTACTTTATCTAGACTCCAATGCAATACAGTGAGTGTAACTTAGTCTTCGCACAGCTAGAATGAAGATGAAAAACAGAAATTGCGTTGCGAATGAATACGTAAGTTTCTATGGAGTCTTCTCTCCGAGACACAGGTGTGACTGTTGTCACACCATGTAGCACCACCTGATGGTTATCTATCTGAATTCCGATGCAACACAATGAGTGTAACTTAGCCTTCGCATAATCAGGATGAAAATGCAACACAGAAATTGCGTCGCTATTGAATACGTAAGTTTCCATGGCGGCTTTTCTCCGAGAGACCAGTGTGGCTGTTGTCACAGAATGTAGCACCACCAGCTGGTTGTCTAGCTGAACTCCTTTGCAATAGAATGAGTATAACTTAGCCTTCGCACCCTCATGACGAAAATGGAACACAGAAATTGCGTCGCGAATGAAACGTAAGTCTCCATGGCGGCTTCTTTCCGAGAGGCTAATGTGGCTGTTGTCACAGCATGTAGCACCCTTGATGGTCGTCTAGCTGACCTCCGATAAAATAAAATGAGTGTAACTTAGCCTTGGGAACCTCAGGATGAAGATGGAACACTGAAATTGCGTCGCGAATTAATACCTAAGATCCCATGGCGGCTTCTCTCGGAGAGACTAGTGTGGCTGTCGGCACAGCATGTAGCACCACCTGATAGTCGTCTAGCTGAATTTCGATGCAATACAATGAGTGCAACTTATCCTTCACACCCTCAGGATGAAGATGCAACACAGAAATTGCGGCGCGAATGAATACGTAATTTTCCATGGGGGCTTCTATCTGAGAGACTAGTGTGGCTGTAGTCACAGCATGTAGCACCACCTGATGGTCGCGTAGCTGATCTTCGAAGCAATACAATGAGTGTAACTTAGACATCCCACCCTTAGGATGAAGATGCAACATAGAAAATGTGTCTCGATTCAATACGAAGTTTCCATAGCGGCTTCTTTCCGAGGGACTCGTGTGTCTGCTGTCACAGAACGTAGCACCTCCTGATATACGTCTAGCTGGACTACGATGCAATACAGTAAGCGTAACTTAGCCTTCACACATTCAGGATGAAGATGCAACACAGAAATTCCGTCGCGATTCAATACGTAAGTTTCCATGGCGGATTCTCTAAAACAGACAAGTGTGGCTTTAGTCACAGCATGTAGCACCACCTGATGGTCGCGTAGCTGATCTTTGAAGCAATACAATGAGTGTAACTTAGCCTTCCCACCCTTAGGATGAAGATGCAACATAGAAAATGTGTCTCGATTCAATACGAAGTTTCCATAGCGGCTTCTCTCCGAGGGACTCGTGTGTCTGCTGTCACAGAACGTAGCACCTCCTGATATACGTCTAGCTGGACTACGATGCAATACAGTAAGCGTAACTTAGCCTTCACACATCCAGGATGAAGATGCAACACAGAAATTCCGTCGCGATTCAATACGTAAGTTTCCATGGCGGCTTCTCTAAAAGAGACAAGTGTGGCTGTAGTCACAGCATGTAGCACCACCTGATGGTCGTCTAGCTGAACTTCGAAGCAATACAATGAGTGTAACTTAGCCTTCGCACCCTCAGGATGAAGATGCATCTCAGCAATTGCGTCTCGAATGAAAACGTAAGTTTCCATCACGGCTTCTCTCCGAGAGTAATGTGGCAGTTGTCAAAGCACGTAGCACCATGTGATGGTCGTCTACCTGAACTCTAATCTAATACAATGACCGTAACTTATCCCTCGTACCACCAGGATGAAAATTGCAACACAGAAATTGCGACGCGACATAATACGCAACTTTGCATGGCGGCTTCTCACCGAGAGACTAGTGTGCCTTTTGTCACAGCATGTAGCATCACCTGGTGGTCCTCTGTCTAGACTCCGATGCAATACAGTGATTGTAACTTAGACTTCGCGCCCTCAGGATGAAGATGAAACACAGAAATTGCGTCTCGAATGAATACGTACGTTTCCATGGCGCTTTCTCTCCTTGAGAATAGTGTGGCTGTTGTCACAACATGTAGCATCACCTGGTGGTCCTGTCTCAGGACTCCGATGCATTAAAGTGATGCAACTGAGACTTCGCATGAAGATAGAACACAAAAATTGCGTCGCAATTCAATATCTAAGTTTCCATGGGGGCTTCTCTCCGAGTGACTAGTGTGGCTCTAGTCACAGCATGTAGCATCACTTGGTGGTATTCTAACTGGACACCGATGCAATACAGTGAGTGTAACTTAGCCTTCGCACCCTCAGAATGAGGATGAAACACAGAAATAACGTCGCAAACGAATACGTAACTTTCCATGGCAGCTTCTCTCCGAGAGACTAGTGTGGCTGTTGTCACAGCATGTATTCCGATGCAATACAATGAGTGTAACTTAGCATTCGCACTCTCAGGATGAAGATGCAACACAGAAATTGCATCGCGATTCCATACGTAAATTTCCATGGCAGCTTATCTCTGAGAGACTACTGCCACTGTTGTCACAGCATGTAGCACCAACTGATGGTCGTCTAGCTGAACTCCGATGCAATACAATAAGCGTAACTTAGCCTTCGCACGTTCAGGATGAAGATGCAACACAGAAATTGCGTCGCGATTCAATACGTTTGTTTCCATGGTGGCTTCTCTCCAAGAGACAAGTGTGGCTGTAGTCACAGCATATAGCACCACCTGATGGTCGTCTAGCTGAACTTCGAAGCAATACAATGAGTGTAAATAAACGTTCGCACCCTCAGGATGAAGATGCAACTATGAAATTCAGTAGCGATTCAATAGGTAAGATTCAGTGGAGGCTTCTCTCCGAGAGACTAGTGTGGCTGTTGTCACAGCATGTAGCACCACCTGCTGGTCGTCTATTAGTACTCCGATGCAATACAATGAGTGTAACTTAGCCTTTGCACCCTCAGGATGAAGATGCAACACAGAAATTGCGTCTCGAATGAATACGTAAGTTTCCATGGCGGCTTCTCTCCGAGAGACTAGTGTGGCAGTTGTCAAAGCATGTAGCACCACGTGATGGTCATCTAGCTGAACTCCAATCCAATATAATGAGTGTAACTTATCCTTCGCACACTCAGGATGAAGATGCAACACAGAAATTGGGTCGCGAGTATATACGTAAGTTTCCATGACGGCTTCTCTCCATGAGTAATGTGGCAATTGTCAAATCATGTAGCACCATGTGATGGTCGTCTACCTGAACTCTAATCCAATACAATGACCGTTACTTAACCCTAGTACCATCAGGATGAAAATTGCAACACAGAAATTGCGTCGTGATTTAATACGGAAGTTTCCACGGGGGCTTCTCTCCGAGTGACAAGTGTGGCTGTTGTCACAGAATGTAGCACCACCTGATGGTCGTGTAGCTGAACTTCGAAGCAATACAATGAGTGTAACTTATCCTTCGCACCCTCAGGATAAAGATGCAACACAGAAATTGAGTCTCGAATTAATACGTAAGTTTCCATGGCGGCTTCTCATCGAGAGACTAGTGTGGCTGTTGTCATAATGTGTAGCACCACTTGAAGGTCGTCTAACTGAACTCTGAAGCAATACAATGAGTGCATCTTAGCATTTGCACCCCGTATTATGAAGATGCAACACAGAAATACTGTCGCGATTGAATACATAAGTTTCCATAGAGGCTTCTCTCCTAGAGACTAGTGTGGCTATTGTCATAGAATGTAGCATCATCTGGTAGTCCTCTATCTGGACTAAAATGCAATACAGTGAGACTATCTTAGCCTTCGCACCCTTAGGATGAAGATACAACAGAGAAATTGCGTCGTGAATGAATACGTAAGTTTAAATGGTGGCTTCTCTCCGAGAGAGTATTGTGGCCGTTGCCACAGCATGTAGCACCACCTGACAGTCGCCTAGCAGAACTCCTAAGCAATACAATGAGTTTATCTTATCCTTCGCACCCTCGGGATGAAGATGCAACACAGAAATTGCGTCGCCAATGAATACGTAAGTTTCCATGGTGGCTTCTCTCCGAGAGAGTAGTGTGGCAGTTGCCACAGCATGTAGCACCACCTGATGGTCGTCTAGCTGAATTCCTAGGCAATACAATGAGTGTATTATATCCTTCGCATCCTTAAAATGAATATGCAACACAGAAATAGCGTCGCGATTCAATACGTAAGTTTCGATGGAAGCTTCTCTCCGAGAGGCTAGTGTGGTTGTTGTCAAAGCTTGTAGCACCACCTGATGGTCGTCTATTTGAACTCCGATGCAATGGAATGAGTGAAACTAGCCTTCGCACCCTCAGGATGAAGATGCAACACAGAAATTGAGTCGCGAATGAATACGTAAGTTTCCATGGCGGCTTCTCTAAAAGAGACTAGGGTGGCTGTTGTCACAGCATGCAGCACCACCTGATGGTTGTCTATCTCAACTCTGATGTAATACAATGAGTGTAACTTAGCCTTCACACACTCAGGATGAAGATGCAACACAGAAGTTGCATCGCGAATGAATACGTAAGTTTCCATGGTGGATTCTCTCCAAGAGACTAGTGCGGTTGTTGTCACAGCATGTAGCACTACCAGATGATCGTCTAGCTGAATTCCGATGCAATACAATGAGTATAATTAAGTCTTCGCACCCTCAGGATGAAGATGAACACAGAAACTGCGTCGCGATTCAATACGTAAGATTCCATGGCAGCTTCACTCCGAGTGACTATTGTGGCTGTTGTCATAGCATGTAGCACCACCTGATGGTCGTCTAGCTGAACTTCGAAGCAATACAATAAGTGTAACTTAGCCTTCGAACCCTCAGGATGGAGATGCAACACAGAAATTTGTTCGCGATTCAATACCTAAGTTTCCATGGAAGCTTCTCTCCGAGGGAATACTGTGGCAGTTGTCACAGCATGTAGCATCACCTGTTGGTCCAGTCTCTGGAGTCCAATGCAATAAAGTGAGTGTAACTTTTCCTTCACACCCGGAGGATGAGGATGCAACACAAAAATTGCGACGAGATTGAATACGTAAGTTTCCATGGTGTATTCTTACCGATAGATTAGTGTGGTTGTTGTCACAGAATGTAGCTTCACCTGGTCGTCCTCTATGTGGACTCCAATGCAATTCAGTGAGTCTAACTTAGCCTTCGCACACTCAGGATGAAGATGCAACACAGAAATTTCGCAGCAAATGAATACGTAAGATTCCATGGAGGCTTCTCTCTTAGAGACTAGTGTGGCTGTTGCCACAGCATGCAGAGCCATCTGATGGTCGTCTAGCTGAACTCCGAAGCTGTACGATGAGTATAACTAAGCCTTCGCACCCTCAGAATGAAGATGCAACAGAGAAATTTGTTCGCGATTCAATACTTAAGTTTCCATGGATGCTTCTCCCCGAGCGACTAGAGTGGCTATTGTCACAGCATGTAGCACCACCTGATGGTCGTCAAGTCGAACTTGAAAGCGGTACAAGAGTGTAACTTAGCCTTCGCACTCTCAGGATGAAAATGCAACACAGAAATTGCGTCGCGATTCAATACGTAATTTTCTTAGGCGGCTTCTCTCTAAGAGACAAGTATGCCAGTTGTCACAGCTGGTAGCCCCCCCGGATGGCCGCGTAGCTGAACTCCTATGAAATACAATGAGTGTAACTTACCTTTCGCACCCTTGGGACGAAGATGCAACGCCGAAATTACGTCGTGATTTAATACGTAAGTTTCCACGACGGCTTCTTTCCGAGAGACTACTGTGGATGTTGTCACAGCATGTAGCATCACCTGGTGCTCCAGTCTCTGGCCTGCGATGCTCTAATGAGAGTGTAAGTTTGCATTCTCAGCCTCAGGATGAAGATGAAACTCAGAAATTGCGTCGCGAATGAATATGTAAGTTTCCATGGTGGCTTCTCCCTGAGAGACTAGTGTTTCTATTGTCACAGCATGTAGTACCACCTGATGGTCGTCATGTTGAACGTGAAAGCAGTACAATGTGTGTAACTTACCCTTCGCACTCTTAGGATAAAGATGCAACACAGAAATTGCACCGCGATTCAATACGTAAGTTTCCATTGAGGCTTCTCTCCGAGAGACTACTGCGGCTGTTTGTCACAGCATGTAGCATCACCTGGTGGTCCTGTCTCTGTACTCTGATGCAATACAGTGAGTCTAACTTAGCCTTTGCACCCTCAGGATGAAGATGCAACAGAGAAATGCGTCGCGAATGAATACTTAAGTTTCCCTGGCGAGTTCTCTCCGAGAGATTAGTGTGACTATTGTCACAGCAGGTAGCACCACCTGATGGTCGTCTATTTGCACTCCGATGCAATGCAATGAGTGAAACGTAAACTTCGCACCCTCAGGATGATGATGCTGCACAGAATATGCGTCCCGAATGAATACGTAAGTTTCCATGGCGGCTTCTCTCCGAGAGACTAGTCTGGCTGTTGTCACAGCATGTAGTACCACCTGATGTTCGTCTAGAGGAGCTCCTTTGCAATACAATGAGTGTAACTTAGTATTCGCCCCCTAAGGATGAAGATGCAACACAGAAATTGCGTCACGAAGCATATGTAAGTTTCCATGGCGGCTTCAGAAATTGCGTCGTGAGTTAATATTTAAGTTTCCGTGGTGGTTTCTCTCCGTGAAACTAGTGTGACTGTTGTCACAGCATGTAGCACCGTCTGATGGTCGTGTAGTTGAACTCCTCTGCAATACAATGATTGAAACTTGGCCTTCGCACCTTCAGTATGAATATGCAATACACAAATTGCGTCGCGAATGAGTACGTAAATTTCCATGGCTCCTGTCACAGCATATAGCACTACCTGATGATCGTCAGCTAAACTCCGATGCAATACAATTAGTTAAACTTAGCCTTCGCACATTCAGGATGAAGATGCAACACAGAAATTGCATCGCAATTCAATATGTAATTTTCCATGTGGGCTTCACGCCGAGAGATTAGTATGGCTGTTGTCACATCATGTAGAACCACCTGATGGTTGTCTGTCTCAACTCCGATGTAATACAATTAGTGCCTTCTCTCCGAGAGACTACTGTGGCTGTTCTCACAGCATGGAGTATCACCTGGTGTTCCAGTCTCAGGACTCCGATGCAATAAAGTGAGTGTAACTTAGTCTTCGCACCCTCACGATGAAGATGCAACACAGAAACTGCGTCGCGATTCAATACGTAAGATTCCATGGAGGCTTCTCTCTGAGACACTAGTGTGGCTGTTTTTCACTGCATGTTGCACCACCTGATGTTCGTCTAGTTAAACTCCGATGCAACACAATGAGTGTAATTTAGCCTTCTCACCATCAGGATGAAGATGCAACACAGAAATTGCGTTGCGATTCAATACTTAAGTTTCCATGGCGGCTTCTCTCCGAGAGACTAGTATGGCTGTTGTCTTAGCATATAGCACAACCTGATTGTCGTCTAGCTCAACTCGGTTGCAATACAATGAGTGTAACTTAGCCTTCGCACATTCAGGATGAAGATGCATTACAGAAATTGCGTCGCAATTCAATACGTAAGTTTCCATGGCGGATTTTCTCAGATAGACTCGTGTGGTTGTTGTCTTAGCATGTAGCACCACTTGATTGTCGTTCAGCTGAAATCGGTTACAATACAATGGGTGTAACTTAGCCTTCGCACACTCAGGTTGAAGATGCAACATAGAAATTGCGTTGCGATTCAATACGTAAATTTCCACGGCGGCTGCACTCTGAGACATTAGTGTGGCTTTTGTCAAAGCATGTAGAATCACCTGGTGGTCCTCTATCTGGACCTCTATGCAATACAGTGAGTGTAACTTAGCTTTCACCATCAGGATGAAGATGCAACACTGAAATTGCGTCGCGATTCAATATGAAAGTTTCCACAGGGACTTCCCTCCGAGAGACTAGTGCGGTTGCTGTCACAGCGTGTAGCGTGATGGTCATCTAGGTGAACTCCGATACAATACAATGAGTGAAACTTTGCCTTCGCATCCTCAGGATGAAGATGCAACACAGAAATTGCGTCGCGAATGAAAACGTAAGTTTCCATATTGGCTTCTCTCCGAGAGACTAGTATGGCTGTTGCCACAGCATGTAGCACAACCAGCTGGTTGTCTGGCTGAACTCCGATGCAGTACAATGAGTGTACCTTAGCCTTCGCACCCTCAGGATGAAGATGCAACACAGAAATTGTTTCGTGATGCAATATGTCAGTTTACACATGGTCTTCTCTCCGGGAGACTAGTTGTAACAGCATGTAGCACCACATGATGGTCGTCCAGCTTCTGAATTCCGATGCAATACTAGAGTGTAACGTAGCTTCGCACCCTCAGAGTGAGGATGCAACATAGAAATTGCGTCGCGATTCAATACGTAAGTTTCCATAGCGGATTTTCTGCGAGAGACTAGTGTGGCTATTGTCACAGCATGTAGCACAAGCTGATGGTCGCCTAACTGAACTCCGGTGCAATACAATGAGTGTAACTAAGTCATCGCACAATCAGAATAAAGATACAACACGGAAATTTCGTCGCGATTAAATTCGTAAGTTTCCCCAGGGGCTTCCCTCCGAGTGACTAGTGTGGCTGTTGTCACAGCATGTTGCACAACCAGCTGGTCGTCTAGCTGAACTCTGATGCAATACAATGAGTGTAAGTTAGGCTTTGCACCCTCAGGATGAAGATGCAACACAGAAATTATATTGCGATTCAATATTTAACTTTCCAATGCGGCATCTGTCCGAGACACTAGTGTGGATGTTTCATAGTATGTAGCACATCCTGATGATCGTCTAACTGAACTCGGATGAAATGCAATGAGTGTAACTTACCCATCGCACAATCAGGATAAAGATGCAACAAGGACATTTAGTCGCGATTGAACACGTAAGTTTCCATGGCGGCTTCTCGCCGATAGACTAATGTGACAGTTATCACAGCATCTCGGCTCCGATGCAATACAGTGAGTGTAACTTAGGTTTCGCACCCTCAGGATGAAGATGCAACACAGAAATTGCATCGCGAATCAATATGTAAGTTTCCACTGCGGGTTCTCTCCGAGACACTAGTGTGGCTGTTGTCACGGTATGTAGGACCTCCTGATGGTCGTCTAACTGAACTCAGATGCAATGCAATGAGTTTAACTTAGCCTTCGCAGCCTCAGGATGAGGATGCACCACAAAAAATGCGTCGCGAATGAGTAAGTAAGATTCCATGGTAGCTTCACTCCGAGAAACTAGTGTGGCTGTTGTCACAGCATGTAGCACCGCCTGATGGTCGTCTAGCTGAACTCCGATTCAATACAATGAGTGAAACGTAGCCTTTGCACCCTCAGGATGAAGATGCAACACAGAAATTGCATCATCATTCAATATGTAAGTTTCCACAGGGTTTTCTCTCCGAGAGACTAGTGTGGCTGTTGTCACAGCATGTACTCACCACCAGATGGTCGTCTAGCTTAACTCCGATGGAATACAATAAGTGTATCTTGTTCTTCGCACACTCAGGATGAAGATGCAACACATAAACTGCGTCGCGAATGAATACCTAAATATCTATGGCATCTTCTCTCCGAGAGACTAGGGTGGCTGTTTTTACAGCATGTATAAGCACGTGATGGTCGTCTAGCTGATGAACTCCTATGCAATACAATAATGAAACTTTGCCTTTGCACCCTCAGGATGAAGATGCATCACAGAAATTGCGTCGTGAATAAATACGTAAGTTCCCAATGCGGAATCTGATAGACTAGAGTGGCTGTTGACACAGCATGTAGCACGACCTGATGGTCGTCTGTCTGAACTCCGATGCAATACAATGAGTGTAACTTGGCCTTCGCAACCTCAGGATGAAGATGCAACACAGAAATTGCATCACCATTCAATATGTAAGGTTTCACAGGGGCTTCTTTCCGAGAGACTTGTGTGGTTGTTGTCACAGAATGTAGCACCTCCTGATGGTCAACTAGCTGAATTCCGATGCAATACACTGAGAGTAACTTAACCGTCGCACCCTCAGGGTGAAGGTGCAACCCAGAAATAACTTCGCTATTCAATAGGTAAGTTACCAAGGCGGATTCTCTCCGAGAGATTAATGTGGCTATTGTCACGCCATGTAGCACCAACTGATGGTCATCTAGCTGAATTCTAATGCAATACAAAGAGTGTAACTTGTAAGACTTCGCACATTCAGGATGAAGATGCGACACAGAAACAGCTACGCTATGCAGTAGGTAAGTTTCCAAGGCAAGTTCTCTCCGAGAGATTAATGTGGCTATTGTCACAGCATGTAGTCTAGCTGAAATCCGTCGCAATACATTGAGTGTAACTTAGCCTTCGCACCGTCAGGATGAAGATGCAATACAGAAATTGCGTCGCGATTCAATACCTAAGTTTCCATGGCGGCTTCCCTCCGAGTGACTAGTATGGCTGTTGTCACATCATGTAGCACAAACAGCTGGTCGTCTAGTTGAACTCCGATGCAATAATATGAGTGCAACTTAGGCACTGCACCCTCAGAGTGAAGATGCAACACAGAAATTTCATCACGATTCAATACGTAATTTCCATGAGGGCTTCCCTCCGAGAGTCTAGGTTGGCAGTTGTCACAACATGTAGCACAACCTGATGATCGTCTAGCTGAACTCCGATGCAATACAATGTGTGTAACTTAGCCTTCGCACCCTCAGGATGAAGATCCAACACTAAAATTGCGTCGCGAATGCATACGTCAGTTTTCGTTTCGGTTTCTCTCCGAGCGGCTAGTCTGGCTATTGTTACAGCATGTAGCACCACCTGATGGTCGTATAGCTGATATTGGATGCAATACAGTGCTTGAAACTTAGCCTTCACACCCTCAGGATGAATATGCAACACAGAAATAGCTTCGCGATTCAATACGTAAGATTCCATGGCGGCCTTTCTCCGGCAGACTAGTGTGGTTGCTGTCACAGCATGTAGCGCCACCTGATGGTCGTCCATCTGAACTCCGATGCAATACAACGAGTGTAACTTAGCGTTCACAAACTCAGGATTAAGATCCAACACATAAATTGCGTCGCGAATGCATACGTAAGTTTTCAAATCGGTTTCTCTCCGAGAGGCTAGTGTGGCAGTTGACACAGCATTTAGCACCACCTGATGCACGTCTAGCTGATCTTCGAAGCAAAACAATGAGTGTAACTTATCGTTCGCACCCTCAGGATGAAAATGCAACACAGAAATTCCGCCTCGATTCAATACGTAAGTTTCCATGGCGGCTTCTCTCCGACAGACTAGTGTGGCTGCTCCACTTAATGGTCGTCTATCTGAACTCCGATGCAATACAACGAGTGTATCTTAGCGTTCGCAAACTCAGGATTAAGATCCAACACATAAATTGCGTCGCGAATTCATATTTAAGTTTTCATATCGGTTTCTCCCCGAGAGGCTAGTTTGGCTGTTGACACAGAATTTAGCACCACTTGATGGTCGTCTACCTGATCTTCGAAGCAATACAATGAGTGTAACTTAGCGTTCGCACCCTCAGGATGAAGATAAAACACAGCAAATCCGTCGCGATTAAATACGTAAGTTTCCATGGCGGCTTCTTTCCGACAGATTAGTGTGGCTGCTGTCACAGCATGTAGCACCACCTAATGGTCGTCCATCTGAACTCCGATGCAATACAACGAGTGTATCTTAGCGTTCGCAAACTCAGGATTAAGATCCAACACATAAATTGCGTCGCGAATTCATATTTAAGTTTTCATATCGGTTTCTCCCCGAGAGGCTAGTTTGGCTGTTGACACAGAATTTAGCACCACCTGATGGTCGTGTAGCTGATTTTCGAAGTAATACAATGAGTGTAACTTCGCGTTCGCACCCTCAGGATGAAGATGCGACACAGAAATTCCGCCGCGATTCAATACGTAAGTTCCCATGGCGGCTTCTCTCCGACAGACTAGTGTGGCTGCTGTCACAGCATGTAGCACCACCTAATGGTCGTCTATCTGAACTCCGATGCAATACAGCGAGTGTAACTTAGCGTTCGCAAACTCAGCATTAAGATCCAACACATAAATTGCGTCGCGAATGCATCCGTAAGTTTTCATATCGGTTTCTCTCCGAAGGCTAGTGTGGCTGTTGACACAGCATTTAGCATCACCAGATGGTCGTCTAGCTCATCTTCGAAGCAATACAATGAGTGTAACTTAGCGTTCGCACCCTCAGGATGAAGATGCAAAACAGAAATTCCGCCGTGATTCAACAGGTAAGTTTCCATGGCGGCTTCTCTCCAACAGACTAGTGTGGCTGCTGTCACAGCATGTAGCACCACCTAATGGTCGTCTATCTGAACTCTGATGCAAAACAACGAGTTTAACTTAGCGTTCGCAACTCAGCATTAAGATCCAACACATAAATTGCATCGCGAATGCATACGTAAGTTTTCATATCGGTTTCTCTCCGAGAGACTAGTCTGGCTATTGTTACAGCATGTAGCACCACCTGATGGTCGTATAGCTGATATTGGATGCAATACAGTGCTTGAAACTTAGCCTTCACACCCTCAGGATGAAGATGCAACACAGAAATAGCTTCGCGATTCAATACGTAAGATTCCATGGCGGCCTCTCTCCGGCAGACTAGTGTGGTTGCTGTCACAGCATGTAGCACCACCTGATGGTCGTCCATCTGAACTCCGATGCAATACAACGAGTGTAACTTAGCGTTCGCAAACTCAGGATTAAGATCCAACACATAAATTGCGTCGCGAATGCATACGTAAGTTTTCAAATCGGTTTCTCTCCGAGAGGCTAGTGTGGCAGTTGACACAGCATTTAGCACCACCTGATGCACGTCTAGCTGATCTTCGAAGCAAAACAATGAGTGTAACTTATCGTTCGCACCCTCAGGATGAAAATGGAACACAGAAATTCCGCCTCGATTCAATACGTAAGTTTCCATGGCGGCTTCTCTCCGACAGACTAGTGTGGCTGCTCCACTTAATGGTCGTCTATCTGAACTCCGATGCAATACAACGAGTGTATCTTAGCGTTCGCAAACTCAGGATTAAGATCCAACACATAAATTGCGTCGCGAATTCATATTTAAGTTTTCATATCGGTTTCTCCCCGAGAGGCTAGTTTGGCTGTTGACACAGAATTTAGCACCACTTGATGGTCGTCTACCTGATCTTCGAAGCAATACAATGAGTGTAACTTAGCGTTCGCCCCCTCAGGAAGAAGATAAAACACAGCAAATCCGTCGCGATTAAATACGTAAGTTTCCATGGCGGCTTCCTTCCGACAGATTAGTGTGGCAGCTGTCACAGCATGTAGCACCACCTAATGGTCGTCTATCTGAACTTCGATGCAATACAGCGAGTGTAACTTAGCGTTCGCAAACTCAGCATTAAGATCCAACACATAAATTGCGTCGCGAATGCATCCGTAAGTTTTCATATCGGTTTCTCTCCGAGAGGCTAGTGTGGCTGTTGACACAGCATTTAGCACCACCTGATGGTCGTGTAGCTGATTTTCGAAGTAATACAATGAGTGTAACTTCGCGTTCGCACCCTCAGGATGAAGATGCGACACAGAAATTCCGCCGCGATTCAATACGTAAGTTCCCATGGCGGCTTCTCTCCGACAGACTAGTGTGGCTGCTGTCACAGCATGTAGCACCACCTAATGGTCGTCCATCTGAACTCCGATGCAATACAATGAGTGTAACTTAGCGTTCGCAAACTCAGCATTAAGATCCTACACATAAATTGCATCGCGAAAGAATACGTAAGTTTTCATATAGGTTTCTCTCCGAGAGACAAGTGTGGCTGTTGACACAGCTTTTAGCACCACCTGATGGACGTCTAGCTGATCTTCGAAGCAATACAATGAGTGTCACTTAGCGTTCGCACCCTCAGGACGAAGATGCCACACTGAAATTCCGGCGCGATTCAATACGTAAGTTTCCATGGTGGCTTCTTTCCGACAGATTAGTGTGGCTGCTGTCACAGCATGTAGCACCACCTAATGGTCGTCTATCTGAACTCCGATGCAATACAGCGAGTGTAACTTAGCGTTCGCAAACTCAGCATTAAGATCCAACACATAAATTGCGTCGCGAATGCATCCGTAAGTTTTCATATCGGTTTCTCTCCGAGAGGCTAGTGTGGCTGTTGACACAGCATTTAGCATCACCAGATGGTCGTCTAGCTCATCTTCGAAGCAATACAATGAGTGTAACTTAGCGTTCACACCCTCAGGATGAAGATGCAAAGCAGAAATTCCGCCGTGATTCAACAGGTAAGTTTCCATGGCGGCTTCTCTCCAACAGACTAGTGTGGCTGCTGTCACAGCATGTAGCACCACCTAATGGTCGTCCATCTGAACTCCGATGCAATACAATGAGTGTAACTTAGCGTTCGCAAACTCAGCATTAAGATCCTACACATAAATTGCATCGCGAAAGAATACGTAAGTTTTCATATAGGTTTCTCTCCGAGAGACAAGTGTGGCTGTTGACACAGCTTTTAGCACCACCTGATGGACGTCTAGCTGATCTTCGAAGCAATACAATGAGTGTCACTTAGCGTTCGCACCCTCAGGACGAAGATGCCACACTGAAATTCCGGCGCGATTCAATACGTAAGTTTCCATGGTGGCTTCTTTCCGACAGATTAGTGTGGCTGCTGTCACAGCATGTAGCACCACCTAATGGTCGTCTATCTGAACTCCGATGCAATACAGCGAGTGTAACTTAGCGTTCGCAAACTCAGCATTAAGATCCAACACATAAATTGCGTCGCGAATGCATCCGTAAGTTTTCATATCGGTTTCTCTCCGAGAGGCTAGTGTGGCTGTTGACACAGCATTTAGCATCACCAGATGGTCGTCTAGCTCATCTTCGAAGCAATACAATGAGTGTAACTTAGCGTTCGCACCCTCAGGATGAAGATGCAAAACAGAAATTCCGCCGTGATTCAACAGGTAAGTTTCCATGGCGGCTTCTCTCCAACAGACTAGTGTGGCTGCTGTCACAGCATGTAGCACCACCTAATGGTCGTCTATCTGAACTCTGATGCAAAACAACGAGTTTAACTTAGCGTTCGCAACTCAGCATTAAGATCCAACACATAAATTGCATCGCGAATGCATACGTAAGTTTTCATATCGGTTTCTCTCAGAGAGACTAGTCTGGCTATTGTTACAGCATGTAGCACCACCTGATGGTCGTATAGCTGATATTGGATGCAATACAGTGCTTGAAACTTAGCCTTCACACCCTCAGGATGAAGATGCAACACAGAAATAGCTTCGCGATTCAATACGTAAGATTCCATGGCGGCCTCTCTCCGGCAGACTAGTGTGGTTGCTGTCACAGCATGTAGCACCACCTGATGGTCGTCCATCTGAACTCCGATGCAATACAACGAGTGTAACTTAGCGTTCGCAAACTCAGGATTAAGATCCAACACATAAATTGCGTCGCGAATGCATACGTAAGTTTTCAAATCGGTTTCTCTCCGAGAGGCTAGTGTGGCAGTTGACACAGCATTTAGCACCACCTGATGCACGTCTAGCTGATCTTCGAAGCAAAACAATGAGTGTAACTTATCGTTCGCACCCTCAGGATGAAAATGGAACACAGAAATTCCGCCTCGATTCAATACGTAAGTTTCCATGGCGGCTTCTCTCCGACAGACTAGTGTGGCTGCTCCACTTAATGGTCGTCTATCTGAACTCCGATGCAATACAACGAGTGTATCTTAGCGTTCGCAAACTCAGGATTAAGATCCAACACATAAATTGCGTCGCGAATTCATATTTAAGTTTTCATATCGGTTTCTCCCCGAGAGGCTAGTTTGGCTGTTGACACAGAATTTAGCACCACTTGATGGTCGTCTACCTGATCTTCGAAGCAATACAATGAGTGTAACTTAGCGTTCGCCCCCTCAGGAAGAAGATAAAACACAGCAAATCCGTCGCGATTAAATACGTAAGTTTCCATGGCGGCTTCCTTCCGACAGATTAGTGTGGCAGCTGTCACAGCATGTAGCACCACCTAATGGTCGTCTATCTGAACTTCGATGCAATACAGCGAGTGTAACTTAGCGTTCGCAAACTCAGCATTAAGATCCAACACATAAATTGCGTCGCGAATGCATCCGTAAGTTTTCATATCGGTTTCTCTCCGAGAGGCTAGTGTGGCTGTTGACACAGCATTTAGCACCACCTGATGGTCGTGTAGCTGATTTTCGAAGTAATACAATGAGTGTAACTTCGCGTTCGCACCCTCAGGATGAAGATGCGACACAGAAATTCCGCCGCGATTCAATACGTAAGTTCCCATGGCGGCTTCTCTCCGACAGACTAGTGTGGCTGCTGTCACAGCATGTAGCACCACCTAATGGTCGTCCATCTGAACTCCGATGCAATACAATGAGTGTAACTTAGCGTTCGCAAACTCAGCATTAAGATCCTACACATAAATTGCATCGCGAAAGAATACGTAAGTTTTCATATAGGTTTCTCTCCGAGAGGCAAGTGTGGCTTTTGACACAGCTTTTAGCACCACCTGATGGACGTCTAGCTGATCTTCGAAGCAATACAATGAGTGTCACTTAGCGTTCGCACCCTCAGGACGAAGATGCCACACTGAAATTCCGGCGCGATTCAATACGTAAGTTTCCATGGCGGCTTCTCTCCGACAGAATAGTGTGGCTGCTGTCACAGCATTTAACACCACCTAATGGTCGTCTATCTGACCTCCGATGCAATAAAACGAGTGTAACTTAGAGTTTGCAAACTCAGGATTAAGATCCAACGCATAAATTGCGTCGCGAATGCATACGGCAGTTTTCGTTTCGATTTCTCTCCGAGCGGCTAGTGTGGCTGTTGACACAGCATTTAGCACCACCTGATGGTCGTCTAGCTGATCTTCGAAGCAATACAATGAGTGTAACTTAGCGTTCGCACCCTCAAATGAAGATGCAACACAGATATTCCGCCGCGGTTCAATACGTAAGTATCCATGGCAGCTTCTCTCCGACAGACTAGTTTGGCTGCTGTCACAGCATGTAGCACCACCTAATGGTCGTCTATCTGAACTCCGATGCAATGCAACGAGTGTAACTTATCGTTCACAAACCCTGGATTAAGATCCAACACATAAATTGCGTCGCGAATGCATACCTAAGTTTTCATATTGCTTTCTCTCCGTGAGGCTAGTGTGGCTGTTGACACATCATGACGTCCAGCTGATCTTCGAAGCAATACAGTGAGTGTAACTTAGCGTTCGCACCCTCAGGATGAAGATGCAACACAGAAATTCCGCCGCGATTCAATACGTAGGTTTCCGTGGCGGCTTCTCTCCGACAGACTAGTGTGGCTGCTGTCACAGCAGGTAACACCACCTAATGGTGGTATATGTGAACTCCGATGCAATACAAAGAGTGTAACATAGCGTTCGCAAACTCAGGATTAAGATGCAACACATAAATTGAGTCGCGAATGCATAGTTAAGTTTTCATATCGGTTTCTCTCCGAGAGGCTAGTGTGGCTGTTGACACCGCATTTAGCACCACCTGATGCTCGTCTAGCTGATCTTCGAAGCAAAATAATGAGTGTAACGTAGCGTTTGCACCCTCAGGATGAAGATGCAACAAAGAAATTCCGTCGCGATTCCATACGTAATTTTCCAAGGCGGATTCTCTCCGACAGACTAGTGTGGCTGCTGTCACAGCATGTAGCACCACCTAATGGTCGTCTATCTGAACACAGATGCAATACAACGAGTGAAACTTATCGTTCGCAAACTCAGGATTAAGATCCAACACGTAAATTGCGTCGCGAATGCATACGTAAGTTTTCATATCGGTTTCTCTCCGAGAGGCTAGTGTGGCTGTTGACACAGCATTTAGCACCACCTGATGGTCGTCTAGCTGATCTCCCAAGCAATACAATGAGTGTAACTTAGCGTTCGCACCCTCAGGATGAAGATGCAACACAGAAATTCCGCCGCGATTCAATACGTAGGTTTCCGTGGCGGCTTCTCTCCGACAGACTAGTGTGGCTGCTGTCACAGCATGTAACACCACCTAAAGGTCGTATATCTGAACTCCGATGCAATACAAAGAGTGTAACATAGCGTTCGCAAACTCAGGATTAAGATGCAACACATAAATAGAGTCGCGAATGCATACTTAAGTTTTCATATCGGTTTCTCTCCGAGAGGCTAGTGTAGCTGTTGACACCGCATTTAGCACCACCTGATGCTCGTCTAGCTGATCTTCGAAGCAAAATAATGAGTGTAACTTATCGTTCGCACCCTCAGGATGAAGATGCAACACAGAAATTCCGCCGCGAATTAATACGTAAGTTTCCATGGCGGGTTCTCTCCGACAGACTAGTGCGGCTATACCACCTAATGGTCGCCTATCTGAACTCCGAAGCAATACAACGAGTGTAAACTATCGTTCGCAAACTCAGGATTAAGATCCAACACATAAATTGCGTCGCGAATGCATATGTAAGTTTTCATATCGGTTTCGCTCCGAGAGGCTGGTGTGGCTGTTGACACAGCATTTAGCACCACCTGATGGACGTTTAGCTGATCTTAGAAGCAATACAATGAGTGTAACTTAGCGTTCGCACCCTCAGGATGAAGATGCAACACTGAAATTCCGCCGCGATTCAATACGTATGTTTCCATGGCAGCTTCTCTCCGACAGACTAGTTTGGCTGCTGTCACAGCATGTAGCACCACCTAATGGTCGTCTATCTGAACTCCGATGCAATAAAACGAGTGTCACTTAGCGTTCGCAAACTCAGGATTAAGATCCAACACATAAATTGCGTCGCGAATGCATACGTCAGTTTTCGTTTCGGTTTCTCTCCGAGCGGCTAGTGTGGCTGTTGACACAGCATTTAGCACCACCTGATGGTCGTCTAGCTGATCTTCGAAGCAATACAATGAGTGTAACTTAGCGTTCGCACCCTCAAATGAAGATGCAACACAGATATTCCGCCGCGGTTCAATACGTAAGTATCCACGGCAGCTTCTCTCCGACAGACTAGTTTGGCTGCTGTCACAGCATGTAGCACCACCTAATGGTCGTCTATCTGAACACAGATGCAATACAACGAGTGAAACTTATCGTTCGCAAACTCAGGATTAAGATCCAACACGTAAATTGCGTCGCGAATGCATACGTAAGTTTTCATATCGGTTTCTCTCCGAGAGGCTAGTGTGGCTGTTGACACAGCATTTAGCACCACCTGATGGTCGTCTAGCTGATCTCCCAAGCAATACAATGAGTGTAACTTAGCGTTCGCACCCTCAGGATGAAGATGCAACACAGAAATTCCGCAGCGATTCAATACGTAGGTTTCCGTGGCGGCTTCTCTCCGACAGACTAGTGTGGCTGCTGTCACAGCATGTAACACCACCTAAAGGTCGTATATCTGAACTCCGATGCAATACAAAGAGTGTAACATAGCGTTCGCAAACTCAGGATTAAGATGCAACACATAAATTGAGTCGCGAATGCATACTTAAGTTTTCATATCGGTTTCTCTCCGAGAGGCTAGTGTGGCTGTTGACACCGCATTTAGCACCACCTGATGCTCGTCTAGCTGATCTTCGAAGCAAAATAATGAGTGTAACTTATCGTTCGCACCCTCAGGATGAAGATGCAACACAGAAATTCCGCCGCGAATTAATACGTAAGTTTCCATGGCGGCTTCTCTCCGACAGACTAGTGCGGCTATACCACCTAATGGTCGCCTATCTGAACTCCGAAGCAATACAACGAGTGTAAACTATCGTTCGCAAACTCAGGATTAAGATCCAACACATAAATTGCGTCGCGAATGCATATGTAAGTTTTCATATCGGTTTCTCTCCGAGAGGCTGGTGTGGCTGTTGACACAGCATTTAGCACCACCTGATGGACGTTTAGCTGATCTTAGAAGCAATACAATGAGTGTAACTTAGCGTTCGCACCCTCAGGATGAAGATGCAACACAGAAATTCCGTCGCGATTCAATACGTTAGTTTCCATGGCAGCTTCTCTCCGACAGACTAGTGTGGCTGTTGTCACAGCATGTAGCACCACCTAATGGTCGTATATCTGAACTCCAATGCAATACAACGAGTGTAACTTAGCGTTCGCAAGCTCATTATGAAGATGCAACACATATATTGCGTCGCGAATGCATACGTAAGTTTTCATATTGCTTTCTCTCCGAGAGGCTAGTGTGGCTTTTGACACATCATGACGTCTAGCTGATCTTCGAAGCAATACAATGAGTGAAACTTAGCGTTCGCACCCTCAGGATGAAAATGCAACACAGAATTTCCGCCGCGATTAAATAAGTAAGTTTCAATGGCGGCTTCTCTCCGACCAACTAGTGTGGCTGCTGTCACAGCATGTAGCACCACCTAAAGGTCGTCCATCTGAACTCCGATGCAATACAACGAGTGTAACTTAGCGTTCGAAAACTCAGGATTAAGATCCAACACATAAATTGCGTCGCGAATGCATACGTAAGTTTTCATATCGGTTTCTTTCCGAGAGGTTAGAGTGGCTGTTCACACAGCATTTAGCACCACCTGATGGTCATCTAGCTGACCTTCGAAGCAATGCAATGAGTGTAACTTAGCGTTTGCACCCTCAGGATGAAGATGCAAAAAAGAAATTCCGTCGCGATTCAATACGTAAGTCTCCAAGGCGGATTCTCTCCGACAGGCTAGTGTGGCTGCTGTCACAGCATGTAGCACCACCTAATGGTCGTCTATCTGATCTCCGATGCAATACAACGAGTGTAACTTAGCGTTCGCAAACTCAGGATTAAGATCCAACACATAAATTGCGTCGCGAATGCATACGTCAGTTTTCGTTTCGGTTTCTCTCAGAGCGGCTAGTGTGGCTGTTGACACAGCATTTAGCACCACCTGATGGTCGTCTAGCTGATCTTCGAAGCAACACAATGAGTGTAACTTAGCGTTCGCACCCTCAAGATGAAGATGCAACATAGATATTCCGCCGCGGTTCAATACGTAAGCATCCATGGCAGCTTCTCCCCGACAGACTAGTTTGGCTGCTGTCACAGCTTGTAGCAGCACCTAATGGTCGTCTATCTGAACTCCGATGCAATAAAACGAGTGAAACTTATCGTTCGCAAACTCAGGATTAAGATCCAACACATAAATTGCGTCGCGAATGCATACGTAAATTTCCTGTCGGTTTCTCTCCGAGAGGCTAGTGTGGCTGTTGACACAGCATTTAGCAGCACCTGATAGTCGTCTAGCTGATCTTGGAAGCAATACAATGAGTGTAACTTAGCGTTCGCACACTCAGGATGAAGATGCAACACAGAAATTCCGCCGCGATTCAATACGTAACTTTCCGAAGCGGCTTCGCTCAGAGACACTAGTCTGGTTATTGTTACAGCATGTAGCACCACCTGATGGTCGTATAGCTGATATAAGATGCAATACAGTGCTTGAAACGTAGCCTTCACACCCTCAGGATGAAGATGCAACACAGAAATTCCGCCGCGATACAATGCGTAAGTTTCCATTGCGGCCTCTCTTCGACAGACTAGTGTGGCTGCTGTCACAGCATGTAGCACCAACTAATAGTCGTCCATCTGAACTCCGATGCAATACAACGAGTGTAACTTAGCGTTCGCAAACTCAGGATTAAGATCCAACACATGAGTTGCGTCGCGAAGGCATACGTAAGTTTTCATATCGGTTTCTCTCCGAGAGTCTAGTGTGGCTGTTGACACAGCATTTAGCACCACCTGATGCTCGTCTGGCTGATCTTCGAAGCAATACAATAAGTGTAACTTAGCGTTCGCACTCTCAGGATGAGGTGCAACACAGAAATTCCGCCGCGATTCAATACGTATATTTCCAAGGCTTCTTCTCTGCGACAGACTAGTTTGGCTGCTGCCACAGCATGTAGCACCACCTAATGGTCATCTATCTGAACTCCGATGCAATACAACGAGTGTAACTTAGCGTTCGCAAACTCAGGATTAAGATCCAACACACAAATTGCGTCGCGAATGCATACGTAAGTTTTCATAACGATTTCTCTCCGAGAGGCTAGTGTGGCTGTTGACACAGCATTTAGCACCACCTGATGGTCGTCTAGCTGATCTTCTAAGCAATACAATGAGTGTAACTTAGCGTTCGCGCCCTCAAGATGAAGATGCAACACAGAAATTCCGCTGCGATTCAATACGTAAGTTTCCATGGCGGCTTCTCTTCGACAGAATAGTGTAGCGTTCGCAAACTCAGGATTAAAATCCAACACATAAATTGCGTCGCGAATGCATATGTAAGATTTCATATCGGTTTCTCTCCGAGAGGCTAGTGTGGCTGTTGACACAACATCTAGCACCACCTGATGCTCATCTAGCTGATCTTCGAACCAGACAATGAGTGTAACTTATCGTTCGCACCCTCAGGATGAAGATGCAACACAGAAATTCCGCCGCGATTCAATACGTTAATTTCCATGGCGGCTTCTCTCCGACAGACTAGTGTGGCTGTTGTCGCAGCATGTAGCACCACCAAATGGTCGTATATCTGAACTCCGATGCAATACAACGAGTGTAACTTAGCGTTCGCAAGCTCAGGATTAAGATGCAACACGTAAATTGCGTCGCGAATGCATACGTAAGTTTTCATATTGCTTTCTCTCCGTGAGGCTAGTGTGACTGTTGACACATCATGACGTCCAGCTGATCTTCGAAGCAATACAGTGAGTGTAACTTATCGTTCGCACCCTCAGGATGAAGATGCAACACAGCAATTCCGCCGCGATTCAATACGTAAGTTTCTATGGCGGCTTCTCTCCGACAGACTAGTGTGGCTGCTGTCACAGCATGTAGCACCTTCTAATGGTCGTCTATCTGAACACCGATGCAATACAACGAGTGAAACTTATCGTTCGCAAACTAAAGATTAAGATCCAACACATAAATTGCGTCGCGAATCCATACGTAAGTTTTCATAACGGTTTCTTTCCGAGAGGCTAGAGTGGCTGTTCACACAGCATTTAGCATCACCTGATGATCGTCTAGCTGATCTTCGAAACAATACAATGAGTGTAACTTAGCGTTCGCACCCTCAGGATGAAGACGCACCACAGAAATTCCGTCACGATTCAATACGTAAGTCTCCAAGGCGGATTCTCTCCGAGAAACTAGTGTGGCTATACCACCTAATAGTCGCCTATCTGAACTCTGATGCAATACAACGAGTGTAAATTAGAGTTCGCAAACTCAGGACTAAGATCCAACACATAAATTGCGTCGCGAATGCATACGTAAGTTTTCATATCGGTTTCTCTCCGAGAGGCTGGTGTGGCTGTTGACACAGCATTTAGCACCACCTGATGGTCGTCTATCTGAACACCGATGCAATACAACGAGTGAAACTTATCGTTCGCAAACTCAGGATTAAAATCCAACACATAAATTGCGTCGCGAATGCATACGTAAGTTTTCATATCGGTTTCTTTCCGAGAGGCTAGAGTGGCTGTTCACACAGCATTTAGCACCACCTGATGGTCGTCTAGCTGATCTTCGAAGCAATACAATGAGTGTAACTTAGCGTTGCACCCTCAGGATGAAGACGCAACACAGAAATTCCGTCGCGATTCAATACGTAAGTCTCCAAGGCGGATTCTCTCCGACAAACTAGTGTGGCTGCTGTCACAGCATGTAGCACCTTCTAATGGTCGTCTATCTGAACACCGATGCAATACAACGACTGAAACTTATCGTTCGCAAACTCAAGATTAAGATCCAACACGTAAATTGCGTCGCGAATGCATACGTAAGTTTTCATATCGGTTTCTCTCCGAGAGGCTAGTGTGGCTGTTGACACAGCATTTAGCACCACCTGAAGGTCGTCTAGCTGATCTTCGAAGCAATACAATGAGTGTAACTTAGCGTTCGCACTCTCAGGATGAGGTGCAACACTGAAACTCCGCCGCGATTCAATACGTATATTTCCATGGCGGCTTCTCTCCGACAGACAGGTTTGTCTGCTGTCACAGCATGTAGCACCACCTAATGGTCGTCTATCTGAACTCCGATGCAATGCAACGAGTGTAACTTAGCGTTCGCAAACTCAGGATTAAGATGCAACACATAAATTGCGTCGCGAATGCATACGTAAGTTTTCATATTGCTTTCTCTCCGAGAGGCTAGTGTGGCTGTTGACACATCATGACCTCTAGCTGATCTTCGAAGCAATACAATGAGTGTAACTTAGCGTTCGCACCCTCAGGATGAAGATGCAACACAGAAATTCCGCCGCGATTCAATACGTAGGTTTCCGTGGCGGCTTCTCTCCGACAGACTAGTGTGGCTGCTGTCACAGCAGGTAACACCACCTAATGGTGGTATATGTGAACTCCGATGCAATACAAAGAGTGTAACATAGCGTTCGCAAACTCAGGATTAAGATGCAACACATAAATTGAGTCGCGAATTCATAGTTAAGTTTTCATATCGGTTTCTCTCCGAGAGGCTAGTGTGGCTGTTGACACCGCATTTAGCACCACCTGATGCTCGTCCAGCTGATCTTCGAAGCAAAATAATGACTGTAACGTAGCGTTTGCACCCTCAGGATGAAGATGCAACAAAGAAATTCCGTCGCGATTCCATAAGTAATTTTCCAAGGCGGATTCTCTCCGACAGACTAGTGTGGCTGCTGTCACAGCATGTAGCACCACCTAATGGTCGTCTATCTGAACACAGATGCAATACAACGAGTGAAACTTATCGTTCGCAAACTCCAGATTAAGATCCAACACGTAAATTGCGTCGCGAATGCATACGTAAGTTTTCATATCGGTTTCTCTCCGAGAGGCTAGTGTGGCTGTTGACACAGCATTTAGCACCACCTGATGGTCGTCTAGCTGATCTCCCAAGCAATACAATGAGTGTAACTTAGCGTTCGCACCCTCAGGAAGAAGATAAACACAGAAATTTCCGCCGCGATTCAATACGTAGGTTTCCGTGGCTGCTTCTCTCCGACAGACTAGTGTGGCTGCTGTCACAGCATGTAACACCACCTAAAGGTCGTATATCTGAACTCCGATGCATTACAAAGAGTGTAACATAGCGTTCGCAAACTCAGGATTAAGATGCAACACATAAATAGAGTCGCGAATGCATACTTAAGTTTTCATATCGGTTTCTCTCCGAGAGGCTAGTGTAGCTGTTGACACCGCATTTAGCACCACCTGATGCTCGTCTAGCTGATCTTCGAAGCAAAATAATGAGTGTAACTTATCGTTCGCACCCTCAGGATGAAGATGCAACACAGAAATTCCGCCGCGAATTAATACGTAAGTTTCCATGGCGGGTTCTCTCCGACAGACTAGTGCGGCTATACCACCTAATGGTCGCCTATCTGAACTCCGAAGCAATACAACGAGTGTAAACTATCGTTCGCAAACTCAGGATTAAGATCCAACACATAAATTGCGTCGCGAATGCATATGTAAGTTTTCATATCGGTTTCTCTCCGAGAGGCTGGTGTGGCTGTTGACACAGCATTTAGCACCACCTGATGGACGTTTAGCTGATCTTAGAAGCAATACAATGAGTGTAACTTAGCGTTCGCACCCTCAGGATGAAGATGCAACACTGAAATTCCGCCGCGATTCAATACGTATGTTTCCATGGCAGCTTCTCTCCGACAGACTAGTTTGGCTGCTGTCACAGCATGTAGCACCACCTAATGGTCGTCTATCTGAACTCCGATGCAATAAAACGAGTGTCACTTAGCGTTCGCAAACTCAGGATTAAGATCCAACACATAAATTGCGTCGCGAATGCATACGTCAGTTTTCGTTTCGGTTTCTCTCCGAGCGGCTAGTGTGGCTGTTGACACAGCATTTAGCACCACCTGATGGTCGTCTAGCTGATCTTCGAAGCAATACAATGAGTGTAACTTAGCGTTCGCACCCTCAAATGAAGATGCAACACAGATATTCCGCCGCGGTTCAATACGTAAGTATCCACGGCAGCTTCTCTCCGACAGACTAGTTTGGCTGCTGTCACAGCATGTAGCACCACCTAATGGTCGTCTATCTGAACACAGATGCAATACAACGAGTGAAACTTATCGTTCGCAAACTCAGGATTAAGATCCAACACGTAAATTGCGTCGCGAATGCATACGTAAGTTTTCATATCGGTTTCTCTCCGAGAGGCTAGTGTGGCTGTTGACACAGCATTTAGCACCACCTGATGGTCGTCTAGCTGATCTCCCAAGCAATACAATGAGTGTAACTTAGCGTTCGCACCCTCATCATGAAGATGCAACACAGAAATTCCGCAGCGATTCAATACGTAGGTTTCCGTGGCGGCTTCTCTCCGACAGACTAGTGTGGCTGCTGTCACAGCATGTAACACCACCTAAAGGTCGTATATCTGAACTCCGATGCAATACAAAGAGTGTAACATAGCGTTCGCAAACTCAGGATTAAGATGCAACACATAAATTGAGTCGCGAATGCATACGTAAGTTTTCATATCGGTTTCTCTCCGAGAGGCTAGTGTGGCTGTTGACACCGCATTTAGCACCACCTGATGCTCGTCTAGCTGATCTTCGAAGCAAAATAATGAGTGTAACTTATCGTTCGCACCCTCAGGATGAAGATGCAACACAGAAATTCCGCCGCGAATTAATACGTAAGTTTCCATGGCGGCTTCTCTCCGACAGACTAGTGCGGCTATACCACCTAATGGTCGCCTATCTGAACTCCGAAGCAATACAACGAGTGTAAACTATCGTTCGCAAACTCAGGATTAAGATCCAACACATAAATTGCGTCGCGAATGCATATGTAAGTTTTCATATCGGTTTCTCTCCGAGAGGCTGGTGTGGCTGTTGACACAGCATTTAGCACCACCTGATGGACGTTTAGCTGATCTTAGAAGCAATACAATGAGTGTAACTTAGCGTTCGCACCCTCAGGATGAAGATGCAACACAGAAATTCCGTCGCGATTCAATACGTTAGTTTCCATGGCAGCTTCTCTCCGACAGACTAGTGTGGCTGTTGTCACAGCATGTAGCACCACCTAATGGTCGTATATCTGAACTCCAATGCAATACAACGAGTGTAACTTAGCGTTCGCAAGCTCATTATTAAGATGCAACACATATATTGCGTCGCGAATGCATACGTAAGTTTTCATATTGCTTTCTCTCCGAGAGGCTAGTGTGGCTTTTGACACATCATGACGTCTAGCTGATCTTCGAAGCAATACAATGAGTGAAACTTAGCGTTCGCACCCTCAGGATGAAAATGCAACACAGAATTTCCGCCGCGATTATATAAGTAAGTTTCATTGGCGGCTTCTCTCCGACCAACTAGTGTGGCTGCTGTCACAGCATGTAGCACCACCTAAAGGTCGTCCATCTGAACTCCGATGCAATACAACGAGTGTAACTTAGCGTTCGAAAACTCAGGATTAAGATCCAACACATAAATTGCGTCGCGAATGCATACGTAAGTTTTCATATCGGTTTCTTTCCGAGAGGTTAGAGTGGCTGTTCACACAGCATTTAGCACCACCTGATGGTCATCTAGCTGACCTTCGAAGCAATGCAATGAGTGTAACTTAGCGTTTGCACCCTCAGGATGAAGATGCAAAAAAGAAATTCCGTCGCGATTCAATACGTAAGTCTCCAAGGCGGATTCTCTCCGACAGGCTAGTGTGGCTGCTGTCACAGCATGTAGCACCACCTAATGGTCGTCTATCTGATCTCCGATACAATACAACGAGTGTAACTTAGCGTTCGCAAACTCAGGATTAAGATCCAACACATAAATTGCGTCGCGAATGCATACGTCAGTTTTCGTTTCGGTTTCTCTCAGAGCGGCTAGTGTGGCTGTTGACACAGCATTTAGCACCACCTGATGGTCGTCTAGCTGATCTTCGAAGCAACACAATGAGTGTAACTTAGCGTTCGCACCCTCAAGATGAAGATGCAACATAGATATTCCGCCGCGGTTCAATACGTAAGCATCCATGGCAGCTTCTCCCCGACAGACTAGTTTGGCTGCTGTCACAGCTTGTAGCAGCACCTAATGGTCGTCTATCTGAACTCCGATGCAATAAAACGAGTGAAACTTATCGTTCGCAAACTCAGGATTAAGATCCAACACATAAATTGCGTCGCGAATGCATACGTAAATTTCATATCGGTTTCTCTCCGAGAGGCTAGTGTGGCTGTTGACACAGCATTTAGCAGCACCTGATAGTCGTCTAGCTGATCTTGGAAGCAATACAATGAGTGTAACTTAGCGTTCGCACACTCAGGATGAAGATGCAACACAGAAATTCCGCCGCGATTCAATACGTAACTTTCCGAAGCGGCTTCGCTCAGAGACACTAGTCTGGCTATTGTTACAGCATGTAGCACCACCTGATGGTCGTATAGCTGATATATGATGCAATACAGTGCTTGAAACGTAGCCTTCACACCCTCAGGATGAAGATGCAACACAGAAATTCCGCCGCGATACAATGCGTAAGTTTCCATTGCGGCCTCTCTTCGACAGACTAGTGTGGCTGCTGTCACAGCATGTAGCACCAACTAATAGTCGTCCATCTGAACTCCGATGCAATACAACGAGTGTAACTTAGCGTTCGCAAACTCAGGATTAAGATCCAACACATGAGTTGCGTCGCGAAGGCATACGTAAGTTTTCATATCGGTTTCTCTCCGAGAGTCTAGTGTGGCTGTTGACACAGCATTTAGCACCACCTGATGCGCGTCTGGCTGATCTTCGAAGCAATACAATAAGTGTAACTTAGCGTTCGCACTCTCAGGATGAGGTGCAACACAGAAATTCCGCCGCGATTCAATACGTATATTTCCAAGGCTTCTTCTCTGCGACAGACTAGTTTGGCTGCTGCCACAGCATGTAGCACCACCTAATGGTCATCTATCTGAACTCCGATGCAATACAACGAGTGTAACTTAGCGTTCGCAAACTCAGGATTAAGATCCAACACACAAATTGCGTCGCGAATGCATACGTAAGTTTTCATAACGATTTCTCTCCGAGAGTCTAGTGTGGCTGTTGACACAGCATTTAGCACCACCTGATGGTCGTCTAGCTGATCTTCTAAGCAATACAATGAGTGTAACTTAGCGATCGCGCCCTCAAGATGAAGATGCAACACAGAAATTCCGCTGCGATTCAATACGTAAGTTTCCATGGCGGCTTCTCTTCGACAGAATAGTGTAGCGTTCGCAAACTCAGGATTAAAATCCAACACATAAATTGCGTCGCGCATGCATTTGTAAGTTTTCATATCGGTTTCTCTCCGAGAGGCTAGTGTGGCTGTTGACATAACATCTAGCACCACCTGATGCTCATCTAGCTGATCTTCGAACCAGACAATGAGTGTAACTTATCGTTCGCACCCTCAGGATGAGGATGCAACACAGAAATTCCGCCGCGATTCAATACGTTAATTTCCATGGCGGCTTCTCTCCGACAGACTAGTGTGGCTGTTGTCGCAGCATGTAGCACCACCAAATGGTCGTATATCTGAACTCCGATGCAATACAACGAGTGTAACTTAGCGTTCGCAAGCTCAGGATTAAGATGCAACACGTAAATTGCGTCGCGAATGCATACGTAAGTTTTCATATTGCTTTCTCTCCGTGAGGCTAGTGTGACTGTTGACACATCATGACGTCCAGCTGATCTTCGAAGCAATACAGTGAGTGTAACTTATCGTTCGCACCCTCAGGATGAAGATGCAACACAGCAATTCCGCCGCGATTCAATACGTAAGTTTCTATGGCGGCTTCTCTCCGACAGACTAGTGTGGCTATACCACCTAATGGTCGCCTATCTGAACTCCGATGCAATACAACGAGTGTAAACTATCGTTCGCAAACTCAGGATTAAGATCCAACACATAAATTGCGTCGCGAATCCATACGTAAGTTTTCATAACGGTTTCTTTCCGAGAGGCTAGAGTGGCTGTTCACACAGCATTTAGCATCACCTGATGATCGTCTAGCTCATCTTCGAAACAATACAATGAGTGTAACTTAGCGTTCGCACCCTCAGGATGAAGACGCAACACAGAAATTCCGTCGCGATTCAATACGTAAGTCTCCAAGGCGGATTCTCTAAGAGAAACTAGTGTGGCTATACCACCTAATAGTCGCCTATCTGAACTCTGATGCAATACAACGAGTGTAAATTAGAGTTCGCAAACTCAGGACTAAGATCCAACACATAAATTGCGTCGCGAATGCATACGTAAGTTTTCATATCGGTTTCTCTCCGAGAGGCTGGTGTGGTTGTTGACACAGCATTTAGCACCACCTGATGGTCGTCTATCTGAACACCGATGCAATACAACGAGTGAAACTTATCGTTCGCAAACTCAGGATTAAAATCCAACACATAAATTGCGTCGCGAATGCATACGTAAGTTTTCATATCGGTTTCTTTCCGAGAGGCTAGAGTGGCTGTTCACACAGCATTTAGCACCACCTGATGGTCGTCTAGCTGATCTTCGAAGCAATACAATGAGTGTAACTTAGCGTTGCACCCTCAGGATGAAGACGCAACACAGAAATTCCGTCGCGATTCAATACGTAAGTCTCCAAGGCGGATTCTCTCCGACAAACTAGTGTGGCTGCTGTCACAGCATGTAGCACCTTCTAATGGTCGTCTATCTGAACACCGATGCAATACAACGAGTGAAACTTATCGTTCGCAAACTCAAGATTAAGATCCAACACGTAAATTGCGTCGCGAATGCATACGTAAGTTTTCATATCGGTTTCTCTCCGAGAGGCTGGTGTGGCTGTTGACACAGCATTTAGCACCACCTGATGGTCGTCTAGCTGATCTCCCAAGCAATACAATGAGTGTAACTTAGCGTTCGCACCCTCAGGAAGAAGATAAACACAGAAATTTCCGCCGCGATTCAATACGTAGGTTTCCGTGGCTGCTTCTCTCCGACAGACTAGTGTGGCTGCTGTCACAGCATGTAACACCACCTAAAGGTCGTATATCTGAACTCCGATGCATTACAAAGAGTGTAACATAGCGTTCGCAAACTCAGGATTAAGATGCAACACATAAATAGAGTCGCGAATGCATACTTAAGTTTTCATATCGGTTTCTCTCCGAGAGGCTAGTGTAGCTGTTGACACCGCATTTAGCACCACCTGATGCTCGTCTAGCTGATCTTCGAAGCAAAATAATGAGTGTAACTTATCGTTCGCACCCTCAGGATGAAGATGCAACACAGAAATTCCGCCGCGAATTAATACGTAAGTTTCCATGGCGGGTTCTCTCCGACAGACTAGTGCGGCTATACCACCTAATGGTCGCCTATCTGAACTCCGAAGCAATACAACGAGTGTAAACTATCGTTCGCAAACTCAGGATTAAGATCCAACACATAAATTGCGTCGCGAATGCATATGTAAGTTTTCATATCGGTTTCTCTCCGAGAGGCTGGTGTGGCTGTTGACACAGCATTTAGCACCACCTGATGGACGTTTAGCTGATCTTAGAAGCAATACAATGAGTGTAACTTAGCGTTCGCACCCTCAGGATGAAGATGCAACACTGAAATTCCGCCGCGATTCAATACGTATGTTTCCATGGCAGCTTCTCTCCGACAGACTAGTTTGGCTGCTGTCACAGCATGTAGCACCACCTAATGGTCGTCTATCTGAACTCCGATGCAATAAAACGAGTGTCACTTAGCGTTCGCAAACTCAGGATTAAGATCCAACACATAAATTGCGTCGCGAATGCATACGTCAGTTTTCGTTTCGGTTTCTCTCCGAGCGGCTAGTGTGGCTGTTGACACAGCATTTAGCACCACCTGATGGTCGTCTAGCTGATCTTCGAAGCAATACAATGAGTGTAACTTAGCGTTCGCACCCTCAAATGAAGATGCAACACAGATATTCCGCCGCGGTTCAATACGTAAGTATCCACGGCAGCTTCTCTCCGACAGACTAGTTTGGCTGCTGTCACAGCATGTAGCACCACCTAATGGTCGTCTATCTGAACACAGATGCAATACAACGAGTGAAACTTATCGTTCGCAAACTCAGGATTAAGATCCAACACGTAAATTGCGTCGCGAATGCATACGTAAGTTTTCATATCGGTTTCTCTCCGAGAGGCTAGTGTGGCTGTTGACACAGCATTTAGCACCACCTGATGGTCGTCTAGCTGATCTCCCAAGCAATACAATGAGTGTAACTTAGCGTTCGCACCCTCAGGATGAAGATGCAACACAGAAATTCCGCAGCGATTCAATACGTAGGTTTCCGTGGCGGCTTCTCTCCGACAGACTAGTGTGGCTGCTGTCACAGCATGTAACACCACCTAAAGGTCGTATATCTGAACTCCGATGCAATACAAAGAGTGTAACATAGCGTTCGCAAACTCAGGATTAAGATGCAACACATAAATTGAGTCGCGAATGCATACTTAAGTTTTCATATCGGTTTCTCTCCGAGAGGCTAGTGTGGCTGTTGACACCGCATTTAGCACCACCTGATGCTCGTCTAGCTGATCTTCGAAGCAAAATAATGAGTGTAACTTATCGTTCGCACCCTCAGGATGAAGATGCAACACAGAAATTCCGCCGCGAATTAATACGTAAGTTTCCATGGCGGCTTCTCTCCGACAGACTAGTGCGGCTATACCACCTAATGGTCGCCTATCTGAACTCCGAAGCAATACAACGAGTGTAAACTATCGTTCGCAAACTCAGGATTAAGATCCAACACATAAATTGCGTCGCGAATGCATATGTAAGTTTTCATATCGGTTTCTCTCCGAGAGGCTGGTGTGGCTGTTGACACAGCATTTAGCACCACCTGATGGACGTTTAGCTGATCTTAGAAGCAATACAATGAGTGTAACTTAGCGTTCGCACCCTCAGGATGAAGATGCAACACAGAAATTCCGTCGCGATTCAATACGTTAGTTTCCATGGCAGCTTCTCTCCGACAGACTAGTGTGGCTGTTGTCACAGCATGTAGCACCACCTAATGGTCGTATATCTGAACTCCAATGCAATACAACGAGTGTAACTTAGCGTTCGCAAGCTCATTATTAAGATGCAACACATATATTGCGTCGCGAATGCATACGTAAGTTTTCATATTGCTTTCTCTCCGAGAGGCTAGTGTGGCTTTTGACACATCATGACGTCTAGCTGATCTTCGAAGCAATACAATGAGTGAAACTTAGCGTTCGCACCCTCAGGATGAAAATGCAACACAGAATTTCCGCCGCGATTATATAAGTAAGTTTCATTGGCGGCTTCTCTCCGACCAACTAGTGTGGCTGCTGTCACAGCATGTAGCACCACCTAAAGGTCGTCCATCTGAACTCCGATGCAATACAACGAGTGTAACTTAGCGTTCGAAAACTCAGGATTAAGATCCAACACATAAATTGCGTCGCGAATGCATACGTAAGTTTTCATATCGGTTTCTTTCCGAGAGGTTAGAGTGGCTGTTCACACAGCATTTAGCACCACCTGATGGTCATCTAGCTGACCTTCGAAGCAATGCAATGAGTGTAACTTAGCGTTTGCACCCTCAGGATGAAGATGCAAAAAAGAAATTCCGTCGCGATTCAATACGTAAGTCTCCAAGGCGGATTCTCTCCGACAGGCTAGTGTGGCTGCTGTCACAGCATGTAGCACCACCTAATGGTCGTCTATCTGATCTCCGATACAATACAACGAGTGTAACTTAGCGTTCGCAAACTCAGGATTAAGATCCAACACATAAATTGCGTCGCGAATGCATACGTCAGTTTTCGTTTCGGTTTCTCTCAGAGCGGCTAGTGTGGCTGTTGACACAGCATTTAGCACCACCTGATGGTCGTCTAGCTGATCTTCGAAGCAACACAATGAGTGTAACTTAGCGTTCGCACCCTCAAGATGAAGATGCAACATAGATATTCCGCCGCGGTTCAATACGTAAGCATCCATGGCAGCTTCTCCCCGACAGACTAGTTTGGCTGCTGTCACAGCTTGTAGCAGCACCTAATGGTCGTCTATCTGAACTCCGATGCAATAAAACGAGTGAAACTTATCGTTCGCAAACTCAGGATTAAGATCCAACACATAAATTGCGTCGCGAATGCATACGTAAATTTCATATCGGTTTCTCTCCGAGAGGCTAGTGTGGCTGTTGACACAGCATTTAGCAGCACCTGATAGTCGTCTAGCTGATCTTGGAAGCAATACAATGAGTGTAACTTAGCGTTCGCACACTCAGGATGAAGATGCAACACAGAAATTCCGCCGCGATTCAATACGTAACTTTCCGAAGCGGCTTCGCTCAGAGACACTAGTCTGGCTATTGTTACAGCATGTAGCACCACCTGATGGTCGTATAGCTGATATATGATGCAATACAGTGCTTGAAACGTAGCCTTCACACCCTCAGGATGAAGATGCAACACAGAAATTCCGCCGCGATACAATGCGTAAGTTTCCATTGCGGCCTCTCTTCGACAGACTAGTGTGGCTGCTGTCACAGCATGTAGCACCAACTAATAGTCGTCCATCTGAACTCCGATGCAATACAACGAGTGTAACTTAGCGTTCGCAAACTCAGGATTAAGATCCAACACATGAGTTGCGTCGCGAAGGCATACGTAAGTTTTCATATCGGTTTCTCTCCGAGAGTCTAGTGTGGCTGTTGACACAGCATTTAGCACCACCTGATGCGCGTCTGGCTGATCTTCGAAGCAATACAATAAGTGTAACTTAGCGTTCGCACTCTCAGGATGAGGTGCAACACAGAAATTCCGCCGCGATTCAATACGTATATTTCCAAGGCTTCTTCTCTGCGACAGACTAGTTTGGCTGCTGCCACAGCATGTAGCACCACCTAATGGTCATCTATCTGAACTCCGATGCAATACAACGAGTGTAACTTAGCGTTCGCAAACTCAGGATTAAGACCCAACACACAAATTGCGTCGCGAATGCATACGTAAGTTTTCATAACGATTTCTCTCCGAGAGTCTAGTGTGGCTGTTGACACAGCATTTAGCACCACCTGATGGTCGTCTAGCTGATCTTCTAAGCAATACAATGAGTGTAACTTAGCGATCGCGCCCTCAAGATGAAGATGCAACACAGAAATTCCGCTGCGATTCAATACGTAAGTTTCCATGGCGGCTTCTCTTCGACAGAATAGTGTAGCGTTCGCAAACTCAGGATTAAAATCCAACACATAAATTGCGTCGCGCATGCATTTGTAAGTTTTCATATCGGTTTCTCTCCGAGAGGCTAGTGTGGCTGTTGACATAACATCTAGCACCACCTGATGCTCATCTAGCTGATCTTCGAACCAGACAATGAGTGTAACTTATCGTTCGCACCCTCAGGATGAGGATGCAACACAGAAATTCCGCCGCGATTCAATACGTTAATTTCCATGGCGGCTTCTCTCCGACAGACTAGTGTGGCTGTTGTCGCAGCATGTAGCACCACCAAATGGTCGTATATCTGAACTCCGATGCAATACAACGAGTGTAACTTAGCGTTCGCAAGCTCAGGATTAAGATGCAACACGTAAATTGCGTCGCGAATGCATACGTAAGTTTTCATATTGCTTTCTCTCCGTGAGGCTAGTGTGACTGTTGACACATCATGACGTCCAGCTGATCTTCGAAGCAATACAGTGAGTGTAACTTATCGTTCGCACCCTCAGGATGAAGATGCAACACAGCAATTCCGCCGCGATTCAATACGTAAGTTTCTATGGCGGCTTCTCTCCGACAGACTAGTGTGGCTATACCACCTAATGGTCGCCTATCTGAACTCCGATGCAATACAACGAGTGTAAACTATCGTTCGCAAACTCAGGATTAAGATCCAACACATAAATTGCGTCGCGAATCCATACGTAAGTTTTCATAACGGTTTCTTTCCGAGAGGCTAGAGTGGCTGTTCACACAGCATTTAGCATCACCTGATGATCGTCTAGCTCATCTTCGAAACAATACAATGAGTGTAACTTAGCGTTCGCACCCTCAGGATGAAGACGCAACACAGAAATTCCGTCGCGATTCAATACGTAAGTCTCCAAGGCGGATTCTCTAAGAGAAACTAGTGTGGCTATACCACGTAATAGTCGCCTATCTGAACTCTGATGCAATACAACGAGTGTAAATTAGAGTTCGCAAACTCAGGACTAAGATCCAACACATAAATTGCGTCGCGAATGCATACGTAAGTTTTCATATCGGTTTCTCTCCGAGAGGCTGGTGTGGTTGTTGACACAGCATTTAGCACCACCTGATGGTCGTCTATCTGAACACCGATGCAATACAACGAGTGAAACTTATCGTTCGCAAACTCAGGATTAAAATCCAACACATAAATTGCGTCGCGAATGCATACGTAAGTTTTCATATCGGTTTCTTTCCGAGAGGCTAGAGTGGCTGTTCACACAGCATTTAGCACCACCTGATGGTCGTCTAGCTGATCTTCGAAGCAATACAATGAGTGTAACTTAGCGTTGCACCCTCAGGATGAAGACGCAACACAGAAATTCCGTCGCGATTCAATACGTAAGTCTCCAAGGCGGATTCTCTCCGACAAACTAGTGTGGCTGCTGTCACAGCATGTAGCACCTTCTAATGGTCGTCTATCTGAACACCGATGCAATACAACGAGTGAAACTTATCGTTCGCAAACTCAAGATTAAGATCCAACACGTAAATTGCGTCGCGAATGCATACGTAAGTTTTCATATCGGTTTCTCTCCGAGAGGCTAGTGTGGCTGTTGACACAGCATTTAGCACCACCTGATGGTCGTCTAGCTGATCTTCGAAGCAATACAATGAGTGTAACTTAGCGTTCGCACTCTCAGGATGAGGTGCAACACTGAAACTCCGCCGCGATTCAATACGTATATTTCCATGGCGGCTTCTCTCCGACAGACAGGTTTGTCTGCTGTCACAGCATGTAGCACCACCTAATGGTTGTCTATCTGAACTCCGATGCAATGCAACGAGTGTAACTTAGCGTTCGCAAACTCAGGATTAAGATGCAACACATAAATTGCGTCGCGAATGCATACGTCAGTTTTCGTTTCGGTTTCTCTCCGAGCGGCTAGTGTGGCTGTTGACACAGCATTTAGCACCACCTGATGGTCGTCTAGCTGATCTTCGAAGCAATACAATGAGTGTAACTTAGCGTTCGCACCCTCAAATGAAGATGCAACACAGATATTCCGCCGCGGTTCAATACGTAAGTATCCACGGCAGCTTCTCTCCGACAGACTAGTTTGGCTGCTGTCACAGCATGTAGCACCACCTAATGGTCGTCTATCTGAACACAGATGCAATACAACGAGTGAAACTTATCGTTCGCAAACTCAGGATTAAGATCCAACACGTAAATTGCGTCGCGAATGCATACGTAAGTTTTCATATCGGTTTCTCTCCGAGAGGCTAGTGTGGCTGTTGACACAGCATTTAGCACCACCTGATGGTCGTCTAGCTGATCTCCCAAGCAATACAATGAGTGTAACTTAGCGTTCGCACCCTCAGGATGAAGATGCAACACAGAAATTCCGCAGCGATTCAATACGTAGGTTTCCATGGCGGGTTCTCTCCTACAGACTAGTGTGGCTGCTGTCACAACATGTAGCAGCACCTAATGGTCGTATATCTGAACTCCGATGCAATACAACGAGTGAAACTTAGCTTTCGCAAACTCAGGATTAAGATGCAACACATAAATTGTTTCGCGAATGCATACGTAAGTTTTCATATCGGTTTCTTTCCGAGAGGCTAGAGTGGCTGTTCACACAGCATTTAGCACCACCAGATGGTCGTCTAGCTGATCTTCGAAGCAATACAATGAGTGTAACTTAGCGCTCGCACCCTCAGGATGAAGACGCAACACAGAAATTCCGTCGCGATTCAATACGTAAGTTTCCAAGGCGGATTCTCTCCGACAGACTAGTGTGGCTGCTGTCACAGCATGTATCACCACCTAATGGTCGTCTATCTCAACACCGATGCAATACAACGAGTGAAACTTATCGTTCGCAAGCTCAGGATTAAGATCCAACACGTAAATTGCTTCGCGAATGCATTCCTAAGTTTTCATATCGGTTTCTCTCCGAGAGTCTAGTGTGGCTGTTGACACAGCATTTAGCACAACCTGATGGTCGTGTAGCTGATCTTCGAAGCAATACAATAAGTGTAACTTAGCGTTCGCACTCTCAGGATGGGGTGCAACACAGAAATTCCGCCGCGATTCAATACGTATATTTCCATGGCTTCTTCTCTCCGACAGACTAGTATGGCTGCTGTCACAGCATGTAGCACCACCTAATGGTCATCTATCTCAACTCCGATGCAATACAACGAGTGTAACTTAGCGTTCGCAAACTCAAGATTAAAATCCATCACATAAATTGTGTCGCGAATGAATACTTAAGTTTTAATATCGGTTTCTCTCCGAGAGGCTAGTGTGGCTTTTGACACAGCATTTAGCACCACTTAAAGGTCGTCTAGCTGATCTTCGAAGCCATACAATGAGTGTAACTTAGCGTTCGCACTCTCAGGATGAGGTGAAACTCCGCCACGATTCAATACGTATATTTCCATGGCGGCTTCTCTCCGACAGACAGATTTGTCTGCTGTCACAGCATGTAGCACCACCTAATGGTCGTCTATCTGAACTCCGATGCAATGCAACGAGTGTAACTTAGCGTTCGCAAACTCAGGATTAAGATGCAACACATAAATTGCGTCGCGAAGGCATACGTAAGTTTTCATATTGCTTTCTCTCCGAGAGGCTAGTGTGGCTGTTGACACATCATGACCTCTAGCTGATCTTCGAAGCAATACAATGAGTGTAACTTAGCGCTCGCACCCTCAGGATGAAAATGCAACCCAGAAATTCCGCCGCAATTCAATACGTAGGTTTCCGTGGCGGGTTCTCTCCTACAGACTAGTGTGGCTGCTGTCACAACATGTAGCAGCACCTAATGGTCGTATATCTGAACTCCGATGCAATACAACGAGTGAAACTTAGCGTTCACAAACTCAGGATTAAGATGCAACACATAAATTGTTTCGCGAATGCATACGTAAGTTTTCATATCGGTTTCTTTCCGAGAGGCTAGAGTGGCTGTTCACACAGCATTTAGCACCACCTGATGGTCGTCTAGCTGATCTTCGAAGCACTACAATGAGTGTAACTTAGCGTTCGCACCCTCAGGATGAAGACGCAACACAGAAATTCCGTCGCGATTCAATACGTAAGTTTCCAAGGCGGATTCTCTCCGACAGACTAGTGTGGCTGCTGTCACAGCATGTAGCACCACCTAATGGTCGTCTATCTCAACACCGATGCAATACAACGAGTGAAACTTATCGTTCGCAAGCTCAGGATTAAGATCCAACACGTAAATTGCGTCGCGAATGCATACCTAAGTTTTCATATCGGTTTCTCTCCGAGAGTCTAGTGTGGCTGTTGACACAGCATTTAGCACCACCTGATGGTCGTCTAGCTGATCTTCGAAGCAATACAATAAGTGTAACTTAGCGTTCGCACTCTCAGGATGGGGTGCAACACAGAAATTCCGCCGCGATTCAATACATATATTTCCATGGCTTCTTCTCTCCGACAGACTAGTATGGCTGCTGTCACAGCATGTAGCACCACCTAATGGTCATCTATCTGAACTCCGATGCAATACAACGAGTGTAACTTAGCGTTCGCAAACTCAAGATTAAAATCCAACACATAAATTGTGTCGCGAATGAATACTTAAGTTTTAATATCGGTTTCTCTCCGAGAGGCTAGTGTGGCTTTTGACACAGCATTTAGCACCACCTAAAGGTCGTCTAGCTGATCTTCGAAGCCATACGATGAGTGTAATTTATCGTTCGCACCCTTAGGATGAAGATGCCACACAGAAATTCCGTCGCGATTCAATATGTAAGTTTCCATGGCGGCTTCTCTCCGACAGACAAGTGTGGCTGCTGTAACAGCATGTAGCACCACCTAATGGTCGTCTATATGATCTCCGATGCAATACAACGAGTGTAACTTAGCGTTCGCAAACTCAGGATTAAGATCCAACACATAAATTGCGTCGCGAATGCATACGTCAGTTTTCGTTTCGGTTTCTCTCCGAGCGGCTAGTGTGGCTGTTGACACAGCATTTAGCACCACCTGATGGTCGTCTAGCTGATCTTCGAAGTAATACAATAAGTGTAACTTAGCGTTCGCACTCTCAGGATGGGGTGCAACACAGAAATTCCGCCGCGATTCAATACGTATATTTTCATGGCTTCTTCTCTCCGACAGACTAGTTTGGCTGCTGTCACAGCTTGTAGCAGCACCTAATGGTCGTCTATCTGAACTCCGATGCAATAAAACGAGTGAAACTTATCGTTCGCAAACCCTGGATTAAGATCCAACACATAAATTGCGACGCGAATGCATTCGTAAGTTTTCATATCGGTTTCTCTCCGAGAGGCTAGTGTGGCTGTAGACACAGCATTTAGCACCACCTGATGGTCGTCTAGCTGATCTTCAAAGCAATACAATGAGTGTAACTTAGCGTTCGCACACTCAGGATGAAGATGCAACACAGAAATTCCGCCGCGATTCACTACGTATATTTCCATAGCGGCTTCGCTCAGGGAGACTAGTCTGGCTATTGTTACAGCATGTAGCACCACCTAAAGGTCGTATATCTGAACTCCGATGCAATACAACGAGTGTAACTTAGCGTTCGCAAGCTCAGGATTAAGATGCAACACATAAATTGCGTCGCCAATGCATACGTAAGTTTTCATATTGCTGTCTCTCCGTGAGGCTACTGTGGCTGTTGACACATCATGTCGTCTAGCTGATCTTCGAAGCAATACAATGAGTGTAACTTATCGTTCGCACCCTCAGGATGAAGATGCAACACAGAAATTCCGCCGCGATTTAATACGTAAATTTCCATGGCGGCTTCTCTCCGACAGACTAGTGTGGCTATACCACCTAATGGTCGCCTATCTGAACTCCGATGAAATACAACGAGTGTAAACTATCGTTCGCAAACTCAGGATTAAGATCCAACACATAAATTGCGTCGCGAATGCATATGTAAGTTTTCATATCGGTTTCTCTCCGAGAGGCTGGTTTGGCTGTTGACACATCATGACGTCTAGCTGATCTTCGAAGCAATACAATGAGTGTAACTTAGCGTTCGCACCCTCAGGATGAAGATGCAACACAGAAATTCCGCCGCGATTTAATACGTAAGTATCAATGGCGGCTTCTCTCCGACAGGCTAGTGTGGCTATACCACCTAATGGTCGTCTATCTGAAATCTGATGCAATACAACGAGTGTAAATTAGCGTTAGCAAACTCAGGATTATGATCCAACACATAAATTGCGTCGCGAATGAATACGTAAGTTTTCATATTGGTTTCTCTCCCAGAGGCTAGTGTGGCTGTTGACACAGCATTTTGCAGCACCTGATGGTCGTCTAGCTGATCTTCGAAGCAAAACAATGAGTGTAACTTATCGTTCGCACCCTCATGATGAAGATGCAACACAGAAATTCCGCCGCGATGTAATACGTAAGTTTCAATGGCGGCTTCTCTCCGACAGGCTAGTGTGGCTATAACACCTAATGGTCGTCTATCTGAACTCTGATGCAATGCAACGAGTTGAAATTAGCGTTCGCAAACTCAGGATTAAGATCCAACACATAAATTGCGTCGCGAATGAATACCTAAGTTTTCATATCGGTTTCTCTCCCAGAGGCTAGTGTGGCTGTTGACACAGCATTTAGCACCACCTGATGGTCATCTAGCTGATCTCCCAAGCAATACAATGAGTGTAACTTAGCGTTCGCACCCTCAGGATGAAGATGCAACACAGAAATTCCGCCGCAATTCAATACGTAGGTTTCCGTGTCGGCTTCTCTCCGACAGACTAGTGTGGCTGCTGTCACAGCATGTAACACCACCTAATGGTCGTATATCTGAACTCCGATGCAATACAACGAGTGTAACATAGCGTTCGCAAACTCAGGATTAAGATGCAACACATAAATTGCGTCGCGAGTGCATACGTAAGTTTTCATATCGGTTTCTCTCCGAGAGGCTAGTGTGGCTGTTGACACAGCATTTAGCACCACCTGATGCTCGTCTAGCTGATCTTCGAAGCAAAACAATGAGTGTAACTTATCGTTCGCACCCTCAGGATGAAGATGCAACACAGAAATTCCGCGGCGAATTAATACGTAAGTTTCCATGGCGGCTTCTCTCCGACAGACTAGTGTGGCTATACCACCTAATGGTCGCCTATCTGAACTCCGATGCAATACAACGAGTGTAAACTATCGTTCGCAAACTCAGGATTAAGATCCAACACATAAATTGCGTCGCGAATGCATATGTAAGTTTTCATATCGGTTTCTCTCCGAGAGTCTAGTGTGGCTGTTGACACAGCATTTAGCACCACCTGATGGTCGTATATCTGAACTCCGATGCAATACAACGAGTGTAACTTATCGTTCGCACCCTCAGGATGAAGATGCAACACAGAAACTCCGCGGCGAAGTAATACGTAAGTTTCCATGGCGGCTTCTCTCCGACAGACTAGTGTGGCTATAATACCTAATGGTTTCCTATCTGAACTCCAATGCAATACAACGAGTGTAAACTATCGTTCGCAAACTCAAGATTAAGATCCAACACATAAATTGCGTCGCGAATGCGTATGTAAGTTTTCAAATTGCTTTCTCTCCGAGAGGCTAGTGTGGCTGTTGACACATCATGACGTCTAGCTGATCTTCGAAGCAATACAATGAGTGTAACTTAGCGTTCGCACCCTCAGGATGAAGATGCCACACAGAAATTCCGTCGCGATTTAATACGTAAGTTTCCAAGGCGGATTCTCTCCGACAGACTAGTGTGGCTGCTGTCACAGCATGTAGCACCACCTAATGGTCGTATATCTGAACTCCGATGCAATACAACGAGTGAAACTTAGCGTTCGCAAACTCAGGATTAAGATGCAACACATAAATTGTTTCGCGAATGCATACGTAAGTTTTCTTATCGGTTTCTTTCCGAGAGGCTAGAGTGGCTGTTCACATAGCATTTAGCACCACCTGATGGTCGTCTAGCTGATCTTCGAAGCAATACATTAAGTGTAACTTAGCGTTCACACTCTCAGGATGAGGTGTAACACAGAAATTCCGCCACGATTCAATACGTAAGTTTCCATGGCGGCTTCTCTTCGACAGAATAGTGTAGCGTTCGCAAACTCAAGATTAAAATCCAACACATAAATTGCGTCGCGAATGAATACTTAAGTATTAATATCGGTTTCTCTCGGAGAGGCTAGTGTGGCTTTTGACACAGCATTTAGCACCACTTGATGGACGTCTAGCTGATCTTCGAAGTAATACAATGAGTGTAACTTAGCGTTCGCACCCTCAGGATGAAGACGCAACACAGATATTACGTCGCGATTCAATACATAAGTCTCCAAGGCGGATTCTCTCCGACAAACTAGTGTGGCTGCTGTCACAGCATGTAGCACCACCTAATGGTCGTCTATCTGAACACCTATGCAATAAAACGAGTGAAACTTATCGTTCGCAAACTCAGGATTAAGATCCAACACGTAAATTGGGTCGCGAATGCATACGTAAGTTTTCATATCGGTTTCTCTCCGAGAGTCTAGTGTGGCTGTTGACACAGCATTTAGCACCACCTGATGGTCGTCTAGCAGATCTTCGAAGCAATACAATGAGTGTAACTTAGCGTTCGCCTTCTCAGGATGAGGTGCAACACTGAAACTCCTCCGCGATTCAATACGTATATTTCCATGGCGGCTTCTCTCCGACAGGCAGGTTTGTCTGCTGTCACAGCATGTAGCACCACCTAATGGTCGTCTATTTGAACTCCGATGCAATGCAACGAGTGTAACTTAGCGTTCGCAAACTCAGGATTAAAATGCATCACATAAATTGCGTCGCGAATGCATACGTAAGTTTTCATATTGCTTTCTCTCCGAGAGGCTAGTGTGGCTGTTGACACATCATGACGTCTAGCTGATCTTCGAAGCAACACAATGAGTGTAACTTAGCGTTCGCACCCTCAGGATGAAAATGCAACACAGAAATTCCGCCGCAATTCAATACGTAGGTTTCCGTGGCGGCTTCTCTCCTACAGACTAGTGTGGCTGCTGTCACAGCATGTAGCACCACCTAATGGTCGTATATCTGAACTCCGATGCAATACAACGAGTGAAACTTAGCGTTCGCAAACTCAGGATTAAGATGCAACACATAAATTGTTTCGCGAATGCATACGTAAGTTTTCATATCGGTTTCTTTCCGAGAGGCTAGAGTGGCCGTTCACATAGCATTTAGCACCACCTGATGGTCGTCTAGCAGATCTTCGAAGCAATACTATGAGTCTAACTTATTGTTCGCACCCTCAGGATGATGATGCCACACAGAAATTCCGTCGCGATTCAATACGTAAGTTTCCAAGGCGGATTCTCTCCGACAGACTAGTGTGGCTGCTGTTACAGCATGTAGCACCACCTAATGGTCGTCTATCTGAACACCGATGCAATACAACGAGTGAAACTTAGCGTTCGCAAACTCAGGATTAAGATGCAACACATAAATTGTTTCGCGAATGCATACGTAAGTTTTCATATCGGTTTCTCTCCGAGAGTCTAGTGTGGCTGTTGACACAGCATTTAGCACCACCTGATGGTCGTCTAGCTGATCTTCGAAGCAATACAATAAGTGTAACTTAGCGTTCACACTCTCAGGATGAGGTGCAACACAGAAATTCCGCCGCGATTCAATACGTAAGTTTCCATGGCGGCTTCTCTTCGACAGAATAGTGTAGCGTTCGCAAACTCAAGATTAAAATTCAACACATAAATTGCGTCGCGAATGAATACTTAAGTTTTAATATCGGTTTCTCTGCGAGAGGCTAGTGTGGCTTTTGACACAGCATTTAGCACCACCTAAAAGTCGTCTAGCTGATCTTCGAAGCCATACAATGAGTGTAACTTAGCGTTCGCATCCTCAGGATGAAGATGCAACACAGAAATTCCGTCGCGATTTAATACGTAAGTTTCCATGGCGGCTTCTCTCCGACAGAATAGTGTGGCTATACCACCTAATGGTCGCCTATCTGAACTCCGATGAAATACAACGAGTGTAAACTATCGTTCGCTAACTCAGGATTAAGATCCAACACATAAATTGCGTCGCGAATGCATATGTAAGTTTTCATATCGGTTTCTCTCCGAGAGGCTGGTGTGGCTGTTGACACATCATGACGTCTAGCTGATCTTCGAAGCCATACAATGAGTGTAACTTAGCGTTCGCATCCTCAGGATGAAGATGCAACACAGAAATTCCGTCGCGATTTAATACGTAAGTTTCCATGGCGGCTTCTCTCCGACAGAATAGTGTGGCTATACCACCTAATGGTCGCCTATCTGAACTCCGATGCAATACAACGAGTGTAAACTATCGTTCGCAACTCAGGATTAAGATCCAACACATAAATTGCGTCGCGAATGCATATGTAAGTTTTCATATCGGTTTCTCTCCGAGAGTCTAGTGTGGCTGTTGACACAGCATTTAGCACCACCTGATGGTCGTCTAGCTGATCTTCGAAGCAATACAAAGAGTGTAACTTAGCGTTCGCACTCTCAGGACGAGGTGCAACACTGAAACTCCTCCGCGATTAAATACGTATATTTCCATGGCGGCTTCTCTCCGACAGACAGGTTTGTCTGCTGTCACAGCATGTAGCACCACCTAATGGTCGTCTATCTGAACTCCGATGCAATGCAACGAGTGTAACTTAGCGTTCGGAAACTCAGGATTAAAATGCATCACATAAATTACGTCGCGAATGCATACGTAAGTTTTCATATCGGTTTCTCTCCGAGAGGCTAGTGTGGCTGTTGACACAGCATTTAGCACCACCTGATGGTCGTCTAGCTGATCTTCGAAGCAATACAATGAGTGTAACTTAGCGTTCACACTCTCAGGATGAGGTGCAACACAGAAATTCCGCCGCGATTCAATACGTAAGTTTCCATGGCGGCTTCTCTTCGACAGAATAGTGTAGCGTTCGCAAACTCAAGATTAAAATCCAACACATAAATTGCGTCGCGAATGAATACTTAAGTTTTAATATCGGTTTCTCTCCGAGAGGCTAGTGTGGCTTTTGACACAGCATTTAGCACCACCTAAAGGTCGTCTAGCTGATCTTCGAAGCCATACAATGAGTGTAATTTATCGTTCGCACGCTCAGGATGAAAATGCAACACAGAAATTCCGCCGCGATTTAATACGTAAGTTTCCATGGCGGCATCTATCCGACAGGCTAGTGTGGCTATACCACCTAATGGTCGTCTATCTGAACACCGATGCAATACAACGAGTGAAACTTGTCGTTCGCAAACTCAGGATTAAGATCCAACACGTAAATTGCGTCGCGAATGCATACGTAAGTTTTCATATCGGTTTCTCTCTGAGAGTCTAGTGTGGCTGTTGACACAGCATTTAGCACCACCTGATGCTCGTCTAGCTGATCTTCGAAGCAAAACAATGAGTGTAACTTATCGTTCGCACCCTCAGGATGAAGATGCAACACAGAAATTCCGCCGCGAATTAATACGTAAGTTTCCATGGCGGCTTCTCTCCGACAGACTAGTGTGGCTATACCTCCTAATGGTCGCCTATCTGAACTCCGATGCAATACAACGAGTGTAAACTATCGTTCGCAAACTCAGGATTAAGATCCAACACATAAATTGCGTCGCGAATGCAGATGTAAGTTTTCATATTTGTTTCTCTCCGAGAGGCTGGTGTGGCTGTTGACACAGCATTTAGCACCACCTGATGGACGTCTAGCTGATCTTCGAAGCAATACAATGAGTGTAACTTAGCGTTCGCACCCTCAGGATGAAGACGCAAAACAGAAATTCCGTCGCGATTCAATACGTAAGTCTCCAAGGCGGATTCTCTCTGACAAACTAGTGTTTCTGCTGTCGCAGCATGTAGCACCACCTAATGGTCGTCTATCTGAACTCTGACGCAATGCAACGAGTGTAACTTAACGTTCGCAAACTCAGGATTAAAATGCAACACATAAATTGCGTCGCGAATGCATACGTAAGTTTTCATATTGCTTTCTCTCCGAGAGGCTAGTGTGGCTGTTGACACATCATGACGTCTAGCTGATCTTTGAAGCAATACAATGAGTGTAACTTAGCGTTCGCACCCTCAGGATGAAAATGCAACACAGAAAATCCGCCGCAATTCAATACGTAGGTTTCCGTGGCGGTTTCTCTCCTACAGACTAGTGTGGCTGCTGTCACAGCATGTAGCACCACTTAATGGTCGTATATCTGTACTCCGATGCAATACAACGAGTGAAACTTAGCGTTCGCAAACTCAGGATTAAGATGCAACACATAAATTGTTTCGCGAATGCATACGTAAGTTTTCATATCGGTTTCTTTCCGAGAGGCTAGAGTGGCTGTTCACATAGCATTTAGCACCACCTGATGGTCGTCTAGCTGATCTTCGAAGCAATACTATGAGTGTAACTTAGCGTTCGCACCCTCAGGATGAAGATGCCACACAGAAATTCCGTCGCGATTCAATACGTAAGTTTCCAAGGCGGATTCTCTCCGACAGACTAGTGTGGCTGCTGTCACAGCATGTAGCACCACCTAATGGTCGTCTATCTGAACACCGATGCAATACAACGAGTGAAACTTATCGTTCGCAAACTCAGGATTAAGATCCAACACGTAAATTGCGTTGCGAATGCATACGTAAGTTTTCATATCGGTTTCTCTCCGAGAGTCTAGTGTGGCTGTTGACACAGCATTTAGCACCACCTGATGGTCGTCTAGCTGACCTTCGAAGCAATACTATGAGTGTAACTTAGCGTTCGCATCCTCAGGATGAAGATGCAACACAGAAATTCCGTCGCGATTCAATACGTTAGTTTCCATGGCGGCTTCTCTCCGACAGACTAGTGTGGCTGTTGTCACAGCATGTAGCACCACCTAATGGTCGTATATCTGAACTATGATGCAATACAACGAGTGCAACTTAGCGTTCGCAAGCTCAGGCTTAAGATGCAACACATAAATTGCGTCGCGAATGCATACGTAAGTTTTCATATTGCTTTCTCTCCGTGAGGCTACTGTGGCTGTTGACACATCATGACGTCTAGCTGATCTTCGAAGCAATTCAATGAGTGTAACTTATCGTTCGCACCCTCAGGATGAAGATGCAACAAAGAAATTCCGCCGCGATTTAATACGTAAGTTTCCATGGCGGCTTCTCTCCGACAGAATAGTGTGGCTATACCACCTAATGGTCGCCTATCTGAACTCCGATGAAATACAACGAGTGTAAACTATCGTTCGCAAACTCAGGATTAAGATCCAACACATAAATTGCGTCGCGAATGCATATGTAAGTTTTCATATCGGTTTCTCTCCGAGAGGCTGGTGTGGCTGTTGACACATCATGACGTCTAGCTGATCTTCGAAGCAATACAATGAGTGTAACTTAGCGTTCGCAGCCTCAGGATGAAGATGCAACACAGAAATTCCGCCGCGATTTAATACGTATGTTTCAATGGCGGATTCTTTCCGACAGGCTAGTGTGGCTATACCACCTAATGGTCGTCTATCTGAAATCTGATGCAATACAACGAGTGTAAATTAGCGTTCGCAAACTCAGGATTAAGATCCAACACATAAATTGCGTCGCGAATGAATACGCAAGTTTTCATATTGGTTTCTCTCCCAGAGGCTAGTGTGGCTGTTGACACAGCATTTTGCACCACCTGATGGTCGTCTAGCTGATCTTCGAAGCAAAACAATGAGTGTAACATATCGTTCGCACCCTCAGGATGAAGATGCAACACAGAAATTCCGCCGCGAATTAATACGTAAGTTTCCATGGCGGCTTCTCTCCTACAGACTAGTGTGGCTGCTTTCACAGCATGTAGCACCACTTAATTGTCGTATATCTGAACTCCGATGCAATACAACGAGTGTAAACTATCGTTCGCAAACTCAGGATTAAGATCCAACACATAAATTGCGTCGCGAATGCAGATGTAAGTTTTCATATTTGTTTCTCTCCGAGAGGCTGGTGTGGCTGTTGACACAGCATTTAGCACCACCTGATGGTCGTCTAACTGATCTCCCAAGCAATACAATGAGTGTAACTTAGCGTTCGCACCCTCAGGATGAAGAGGCAACACAGAAATTCCGCCGCGATTCAATACGTAGGTTTCCGTGTCGGCTTCTCTCCGACAGACTAGCGTTGCTGCTGTCACAGCATGTAACACCACCTAATGGTCGTATATCTGAACTCCGATGCAATACAACGAGTGTAACATAGCGTTCGCAAACTCAGGATTAAGATGCAACACAGAAATTGCGTCGCGAGTGCATACGTAAGTTTTCATATCGTTTTCTCTCCGAGAGGCTAGTGTGGCTGTTGACAAATCATGACGTCTAGCTGATCTTCGAAGCAATACAATGAGTGTAACTTAGCGTTCGCACCTTCAGGATGAAACTGCAACACAGAAATTCCGCCGCAATTCAATACGTAGGTTTCCGTGGCGGCTTCTCTCCTACAGACTAGTGTAGCTGCTGTCACAGCATGTAGCACCACCTAATGGTCGTATATCTGAACTCCGATGCAATACAACGAGTGAAACTTAGCGTTCGCAAACTCAGGATTAAGATGCAACACATATATTGTTTCGCGAATGCATACGTAAGTTTTCATATCGGTTTCTTTCCGAGAGGCTAGAGTGGCTGTTCACATAGCATTTAGCACAACCTGATGGTCGTCTAGCTGATCTTCGAAGCAATACTATGAGTGTAACTTAGCGTTCGCACCCTCAGGATGATGATGCCACACAGAAATTCCGTCGCGATTCAATACGTAAGTTTCCAAGGCGTATTCTCTCCGACAGACTAATGTGGCTGCTGTCACAGCATGTAGCACCACTTAATGGTCGTCTATCTGAACACCAATGCAATACAACGAGTGAAACTTATCGTTCGCAAACTCATGATTAAGATCCAACACGTAAATTGCGTCGCGTATGCATACGTAAATTTTCATATCGGTTTCTGTCCGAGAGTCTAGTGAGGCTGTTGACACAGCATTTAGCACCACCTGATGGTCGTCTAGCTGATCTTCGAAGCAATACAATAAGTGTAACTTAGCGTTCACACTCTCAGGATGAGGTGCAACACAGAAATTCCGCCGCGATTCAATACGTATATTTCCATGGCGGCTTCTCTTCGACAGAATAGTGTAGCGTTCGCAAACTCAAGATTAAAATCCAACACATAAATTGCATCGCGAATGAATACTTAAGTTTTACTATCGGTTTCTCTCCGAGAGGCTAGTGTGGCTTTTGACACAGCATTTAGCACCACCTAAAGGTCGTCTAGCTGATCTTCGAAGCCATACAATGAGTGTAATTTATCGTTCGCACCCTCAGGATGAAGATGCAACACAGAAATTGCGCCGCGATTTAATACGTAAGTTTCCATGGCGGCTTCTCTCCGACAGACTAGTGTGGCTATACCACCTAATGGTCGCCTATCTGAACTCCGATGCAATACAACGAGTGAAACTTATCGTTCGCAAACTCAGGATTAAGATCCAACACGTAAATTGCGTCGCGAGTGCATACGTAAGTTTTCATATCGGTTTCTCTCCGAGAGTCTAGTGTGGCTGTTGACACAGCATTTAGCACCACCTGATGGTCGTCTAGCTGATCTTCGAAGCAAAACATTAAGTGTAACTTATCGTTCGCACCCTCAGGATGAAGATGCAACACAGAAATTCCGCCGCGAATTAATACGTAAGTTTCCATGGCGGCTTCTCTCCGACAGACTAGTGTGGCTATACCACCTAGTGGTCGCCTATCTGAACTCCGATGCAATACAATGAGTGTAAACTATCGTTCGCAAACTCAGGATTAAGATCCAACACATAAATTGCGTCGCGAATGCATATGTATGTTTTCATATTTGTTTCTCTCCGAGAGGCTGGTGTGGCTGTTGACACAGCATTTAGCACCACCTGATGGACGTCTAGCTGATCTTAGAAGCAATACAATGAGTGTAACTTAGCGTTCGCACCCTCAGGATGAAGACGCAACACAGAAATTCCGTCGCGATTTAATACGTAAGTCTCCAAGGCGGATTCTATCCGACAAACTAGTGTGGCTGCTGTCGCAGCATGTAGCACCACCTAATGGTCGTCTATCTGAACACCGATGCAATACAACGAGTGAAACTTATCGTTCGCAAACTCAGGATTAAGATCCAACACGTAAATTGCGTCGCGAATGCATACGTAAGTTTTCATATCGGTTTCTCTCCGAGAGGCTAGTGTGGCTGTTGACACAGCATTTAGCACCACCTGATGGTCGTCTAGCTGATCTTCGAAGCAATACAATGAGTGTAACTTAGCGTTCGCACTCTTAGGATGAGGTGCAACACTGAAACTCATCCGCGATTCAATACGTATATTTCCATGGCGGCTTCTCTCCGACAGACAGGTTTGTCTGCTGTCACAGCATGTAGCACCACCTAATGGTCGTCTATCTGAACTCCGATGCAATACAACGAGTGTAACTTAGCGTTCGCAAACTCAGGATTAAAATGCATCACATAAATTGCGTCGCGAATGCATACGTAAGTTTTCATATTGCTTTCTCTCCGAGAGGCTAGTGTGGCTGTTGACAAATCATGACGTCTAGCTGATCTTCGAAGCAATACAATGAGTGTAACTTAGCGTTCGCACCCTCAGGATGAAAATGCAAAACAGAAATTCCGCCGCAATTCAATACGTAGGTTTCCGTGGCGGCTTCTCTCCTACAGACTAGTGTGGCTGCTGTCACAGCATGTAGCACCACCTAATGGTCGTATATCTGAACTCCGATGCAATACAACGAGTGAAACTTAGCGTTCGCAAACTCAGGATTAGGATGCAACACATAAATTGTTTCGCGAATGCATACGTAAGTTTTCATATCGGTTTCTTTCCGAGAGGCTAGAGTGGCTGTTCACATAGCATTTAGCCCCACCTGATGTGTCGTCTAGCTGATCTTCGAAGCAATACTATGAGTGTAACTTAGCGTTCGCACCCTCAGGATGAAGATGCCACACAGAAATTCCGTCGCGATTCACTACGTAAGTTTCCAAGGCGGATTCTCTCCGACAGACTAGTGTGGCTGCTGTCACAGCATGTAGCACCACCTAATGGTCGTATATCTGAACACCGATGCAATACAACGAGTGAAACTTATCGTTCGCAAACTCAGGATTAAGATCCAACACGTAAATTGCGTCGCGAATGCATACGTAAGTTTTCATATCGGTTTCTCTCCGAGAGTCTAGTGTGGCTGTTGACACAGCATTTAGCACCACCTGATGGTCGTCTAGCTGATCTTCGAAGCAATACAATAAGTGTAACTTAGCGTTCGCACACTCAGGATGAGGTGCAACACAGAAATTCCGCCGCGTTTCAATACGTATATTTCCATGACTTCTTCTCTCCGACAGACTAGTTTGGCTGCTGTCACAGCATGTAGCACCACCTAATGGTCGTCTATCTGAACTCCGAAGCAATACAACGAGTGTAACTTAGTGTTCGCAAACTCAGGATTAAGATCCAACACATAAATTGCGTCGCGAATGCATACGTAAGTTTTCATATCGGTTTTTCTACCAAAGGCTGGTGTGGCTGTTGACACAGCATTTAGCACCACCTGATGGTCGTCTAGCTGATCTTCGAAGCAATACTATGAGTGAAACTTAGCGTTCGCACCCTCAGGATGAAGATGCCACACAGAAATTCCGTCGCGATTCAATACGTAAGTTTCCAAGGCGGATTCTCTCCGACAGACTAGTGTGGCTGCTGTCACAGCATGTAGCACCACCTAATGGTCGCCTATCTGAACACCGATGCAATACAACGAGTGAAACTTATCGTTCGCAAACTCAGGATCTAGATCCAACACGTAAATTGCGTCGCGAATGCATACGTAAGTTTTCATATCGGTTTCTCTCCGAGAGTCTAGTGTGGCTGTTGACACAGCATTTAGCACCACCTGATGGTCGTCTAGATGACCTTCGAAGCAATACAATGAGTGTAACTTAGCGTTCGCGCCCTCAAGATGAAGATGCAACACAGAAATTCCGCTGCGATTCAATACGTAAGTTTCCATGGCGGCTTCTCTTCGACAGAATAGTGTAGCGTTCGCAAACTCAGGATTAAAATCCAACACAGAAATTGCGTCGCGAATGAATACTTAAGTTTTAATATCAGTTTCTCTCCGAGAGGCTAGAGTGGCTGTTCACACAGCATTTAGCACCACCTGATGGTCGTCTAGCTGATCTTCGAAGCAATACAATGAGTCTAACTTAGCGTTCGCACCCTCAGGATGAAGACGCAACACAGAAATTCCGTCGCGATTCAATATGTAAGTTTCCATGGCGGCTTTTCTCCGACAGACTAGTGTGGCTGCTGTCACTGCTTGTAGCACCACATAATGGTCGTCTACCTGAACTCCGATGCAATACAACAAGTGTAACTTAGCGTTCGCAAACTCAGGATTAAGATCCAACACATAAATTGCGTCGCGAATGCATACGTAAGTTTTCAGATCGGTTACTCTCCGACAGGCTATTGTGGCTGTTGAAAATACAATGAGTGTAACTTAGCGTTCACACCCTCAGGATGAAGATACAACACAGAAATTCCGTCGCGATTCAATACGTAAGTATCCATGGTGGCTTCTCTCCGACAGATAGTGTGGCTCCAGTCACAGCATGTAGCACCACCTAATAGTCGTCTATCTGAACTCCGATGCATTACGAGTGTAACTTAGCGTTCGCAAACTCAGGATTAAGATCCAACACATAAATTGCGTCACGAATGCATACGTAAGTTTTCATATCAGTTTCTCTCCGAGAGGCTAGTGTGGCTGTTGACACAGCATTTAGCAATACCTAATGGTCGTCTAGCTGATCTTCGAAGCAAAACAATGAGTGTAACTTAGCGTTCGCACCCTCAGGATGAAGATGCAACACTGAAATTCCGCCGCGATTCAGTACGTATATTTCCATGGCGGTTTCTCTCCAACAGACTAGTTTGGCTGCTGTCACAGCATGTAGCACCACCTAATGGTTGTCTGTCTGAACTCCGATGCAATACAACGAGTGTAACTTAGCGTTCGCAAACTCAGGATTAAGATTAAACACATAAATTGCGTCGCGAATGCATACGAAAATTTTAATATCGGTTTCTCTCCGAGAGGCTAGTGTGGCTGTTGACACAGCATTTAGCACCACCTGATGGTCGTCTAGCTGATCTTTGAAGCAATACAACGAGTGTAACTTAGCGTTCGCACCCTCAGGATGAAGATGCAACAAAGAAATTCTGTCGCGATTCAATACGTAAGTTTCCAAGACGGATTCTTTCCGACAGACTAGTGTGGCTGCTGTCACAGCATGTAGCACCACCTAATGGTCGTCTATCTAAACTCCGATGCAATACAACGAGTGTAACTTAGCGTTCGCAAACACAGGATTAACACACAAATTGCGTCGCGAATGCATACGTAAGTTTTCGTATCGGTTTCTCTCCGAGAGGCTATTGTGGCTGTTGACTCAACATTTAGCACCACCTGATGGTCGTCTAGCTGATCTTCGAAGCAATACAATGAGTGTAACTTAGCGTTCGCACCCTCAGGATGAAGATGCAACTCTGAAATACCGCCGCGATTCAATTCGTAAATTTCCATGGCGGCTTCACTCCGACAGAATAGTGTGGCTCCTGTCACAGCATGTAGCACCACCTATGGTCGTCTATCTGAACTGTGATGCAATACAACAAGTGTAACTTAGCGTTCGCAAACTCAGGATTAAGATAGAACACATAAATCGCGTCACGAATGCATACGTAAGTTTTCATATCAGTTTCTCTCCGAGAGGCTAATGTGGCTGTTGACACAGCATTTAGCAATACCTAATGGTCGTCTAGCTGATCTTCGAAGCAAAACAATGAGTGTAACTTAGCGTTCGCACCTTCGGATGAAGATGCAACACTGAAATTCCGCCGCGATTCAGTACGTATATTTCCATGGCGGTTTCTCTCCGACAGACTAGTGTGGCTGCTGTCACAGCATGTAGCACCACCTAATGGTTGTCTGTCTGAACTCCGATGCAATACAACGAGTGTAACTTAGCGTTCGCAAACTCAGGATTAAGATCAAACACATATATTGCGTCGCGAATGCATACGTAAATTTTAATATCGGTTTCTCACCGAGAGGCTAGTGTGCTGTTGACACAGCATTTAGCACCACCTGATCGTCGTCTAGCTGATCTTCGAAGCAATACAACGAGTGTAACTTAGCGTTCGCACCCTCAGGATGAAGATGCAACAAAGAAATTCCGTCGCGATTCAATACGTAAGTTTCCAAGACGGATTCTTTCCGACAGACTAGTGTGGCTGCTGTCACAGCATGTAGCACCACCTAATGGTCGTCTATCTAAACTCCGATGCAATACAACGAGTGTAACTTAGCGTTCGCAAACTCAGGATTAACACACAAATTGCGTCGCGAATGCATACGTAAGTTTTCGTATCGGTTTCTCTCCGAGAGGCTATTGTGGCTGTTGACTCAACATTTAGCACCACCTGATGGTCGTCTAGCTGATCTTCGAAGCAATACAATGAGTGTAACTTAGCGTTCGCACCCTGAGGATGAAGATGCAACTCTGAAATTCCGCCGCGATTCAATACGTAAGTCTCCATGGCGGCTTCACTCCGACAGAATAGTGTGGCTCCTGTCACAGCATGTAGCACCACCTATGGTCGTCTATCTGAACTGTGATGCAATACAACGAGTGTAACTTAGCGTTCGCAAACTCAGGATTAAGATAGAACATATAAATTGCGTCGCGAATGCATACGTAAGTTTTCATATCGGTTTCTCTCCAAGAGGCTAGTGTGGCTGTTGAGACAGCATTTAGCACCACCTGATGGTCGTGTAGCTGATCTCCGAAGAAATACAATGAGTGTAACTTAGCGTTCGAACCCTCAGTACGAAGATGCCACACAGAAATTCCGTCGCGATTCAATACGTAAGTTTCCAAAGTGGCTTCTCTCCGACAGACTAGTGTGGCTGCTATCAGAGCATGTAGCACCACCTAATGGTCGCCTATCTGAACTCCGATGCAATACAACGAGTGTAACTTAGCGTTCGCAAATTTAGGATTAAGATCCAACACACAAATTGCGTCGCGAATACATACGTTAGTTTTCATATCGGTTTCTCTTCGGGAGGCTGGTGTGGCTGTTGACACAGCATTTAGCACCACCTGATGATCGTCTAGCTGATTTTCGAGCAATACAATGAGTGTAACATAGCGTTCGCACCCTCAGGATGAAGATGCAACACAGAAACTCTGCCGCGATTCAATACGTAAATTTCCATCGCTTCTTCTCTCAGACAGACTAGTGTGGCTGCTGTCACAGCATGTAGCACCACCTAATTATCGTCTATCTGAACTCCGATGCAATTCAACGAGTGTAACTTAGCGTTTGCAAACTCTGGATTAAGATCCAACACATAAATTGCGTCGCGAATGAATACTTAAGTTTTAATATCGGTTTCTCTGCGAGAGGCTAGAGTGGCTCTTCACACAGCATTTAGCACCACCTGCTGGTCGTCTAGCTGATCATCGAAGCAATACAATGAGTGTAACTTAGCGTTCGCACCCTCAGGATGAAGATGCAACACAGAAACTCCGCCGCGATTCAATACGTAAGTTTCCATGGCGGCTTCTCTTCGACAGACTAGTGTGGCTGCTGTCGCAGCATGTAGCACCACCTAATAGTCGTCCATCTGAACTCCGATGCAATACAACGAGTGTAACTTTGCGTTCGCTAACTCAGGATTAAGATCCAACACATAAATTGAGTCGCGAATGCATACGTAAGTTTTCATATCGGTTTGTCTCCGAGAATCTAATGTGGCTGTTGACACAGCATTTAGCACCACCTGATGATCGTCTAGCTGATTTTGGAGCAATACAATGAGTGTAACTTAGCGTTCGCACCCTCAGGATGAAGATGCAACACGGAAACTCTGCCGCAATTCAATACGTAAGTTTCCATAGCGGCTTCGCTCGGAGAGACTAGTCTGGCTATTGTTACAGCATGTAGCACCACCTGATGGTCGTCTAGCTGATATAAGATGCAATACAGTGCTTGAAACTTAGCCTACACACCCTCAGGATGAAGATGCAACACAGAAACTCCGCCGCGATTCAATACGTAAGTTTCCATGGCGGCTTCCCTTCGACAGACTAGTGTTCCTGCTGTCACAGCATGTAGCACCACCTAATAATCGTCCATCTGAACTCCGATGCAATACAACGAGTGAAACTTAACGTTCGCAAACTCAAGATTAAGATAGAACACATAAATTGGGTCGCGAATGCATACGTAAGTTTTCATATCGGTTTCTGTCCGAGAGGCTAGTGTAGCTGTTGACACAGCATTTAGCACCACCTGATGGTCGTGTAGCTGATCTTCGAAGAAATACAATGAGTGTAACTTAGCGTTCGCGCCCTCAGTATGAAGATGCCACACAGAAATTCCGTCGCGATTCAATATGTAAGTTTCCATGGCGGCTTCTCTCCGACAGACTAGTGTGGCTGCTGTCACAGCATGTAGCACCACCTAATGGTCGTCTATCTGAACTCCGATGCAATACAACGAGTGTAACTTAGCGTTCGCAAACTCAGGATTAAGATCCAACACATAAATTGCGTCGCGAATGCATACGTTGGTTTTCATATCAGTTACTCTCCGAGAGGCTAGTGTGGCTGTTGACACAGCATTTCGCACCACCTGATGGTCGTCTAGCTGATCTTCGAAGCAATACAACAAGTGTAACTTAGCGTTCGCAAACTCAGGATTAAGATAGCATACGTAAGTTTTCATATCGGTTTCTCTCCGAGAGGATAGTGTGGCTGGTGACACAGCATTTAGCACCACCTGATGGTCGTGTAGCTGATCTCCGAAGAAATACAATGAGTGTAACTTATCGTTCACACCTTCAGGATGAAGATGCAACACAGAAATTCCGTCGCGATTCAATATGTATGTTTCCAAAGTGGCTTCTCTCCGACAGACTAGTGAGGCTGCTGTCACACCATGTAGCACCACCTAATGGTCGTCTATCTGAACTCCGATTCAATACAACGAGTGTAGCTTAGCGTTCGCAAACTGAGGATTAAGATCCAACACAGAAATTGCGTCGCGAATGCATTTCTAAGTTTTCATATCGGTTTTTCTCCGAGAGGCTAGTGTGGCTGTTGGCTTAGCATTTTGCACTATTTGATGGACGTGTAGCTGATCTTCGAAGCAATACAATGAGTGTAACTTAGCGTTCACACCTTCAGGATGAAGATGCAACACAGAAATTCCGCCGCGACTCAATACGTAAGTTTCCATGGCGTCTTCTCTCCGACAGACTAGTGTGGCTGCTGTCACAGCATGTAGCACCACCTAATGGTCGCCTATTTGAACTCCGATGCAATACAATGAGTGTAACTTAGCGTTCGCAAACTCAGGATTAAGATCCAACACACAAATTGCGTCGTGAATGCATACGTTAGTTTTCATATCGGTTTCTCTTCGGGAGGCTAGTGTGGCTGTTGACACAGCATTTAGCACCACCTGATGATCGTCTAGCTGATTTTCGAGCAATACAATGAGTGTAACATAGCGTTCGCACCCTCAGGATGAAGATGCAACACAGAAACTCTGCCGCGATTCAATACGTAAATTTCCATGGCGGCTTCTCTCAGACAGACTAGTGTGGCTGCTGTCACAGCATGTAGCACCACCTAATGGTCGACTATCTGTACTCCGATGCAATACAACGAGTGTAACTTAGCGTTCGCAAACTAAGGATTAAGATCCAACACGTAAATTGCGTCGCGAATGCATACGTAAGTTTTCATATCGGTTTCTCTCCGAGAGGCTAGTGTGGCTGTTGACACAGCATTTAGCACCACCTGATGGTCGTCTAGCTGATCTTCGAAGCAATACAATGAGTGTAACTTAGCGTTCGCACTCTTAGGATGAGGTGCAACACTGAAACTCATCCGCGATTCAATACGTATATTTCCATGGCGGCTTCTCTCCGACAGACAGGTTTGTCTGCTGTCACAGCATGTAGCACCACCTAATGGTCGTCTATCTGAACTCCGATGCAATACAACGAGTGTAACTTAGCGTTCGCAAACTCAGGATTAAAATGCATCACATAAATTGCGTCGCGAATGCATACGTAAGTTTTCATATTGCTTTCTCTCCGAGAGGCTAGTGTGGCTGTTGACAAATCATGACGTCTAGCTGATCTTCGAAGCAATACAATGAGTGTAACTTAGCGTTCGCACCCTCAGGATGAAAATGCAAAACAGAAATTCCGCCCAATTCAATACGTAGGTTTCCGTGGCGGCTTCTCTCCTACAGACTAGTGTGGCTGCTGTCACAGCATGTAGCACCACCTAATGGTCGTATATCTGAACTCCGATGCAATACAACGAGTGAAACTTAGCGTTCGCAAACTCAGGATTAGGATGCAACACATAAATTGTTTCGCGAATGCATACGTAAGTTTTCATATCGGTTTCTTTCCGAGAGGCTAGAGTGGCTGTTCACATAGCATTTAGCCCCACCTGATGTGTCGTCTAGCTGATCTTCGAAGCAATACTATGAGTGTAACTTAGCGTTCGCACCCTCAGGATGAAGATGCCACACAGAAATTCCGTCGCGATTCACTACGTAAGTTTCCAAGGCGGATTCTCTCCGACAGACTAGTGTGGCTGCTGTCACAGCATGTAGCACCACCTAATGGTCGTATATCTGAACACCGATGCAATACAACGAGTGAAACTTATCGTTCGCAAACTCAGGATTAAGATCCAACACGTAAATTGCGTCGCGAATGCATACGTAAGTTTTCATATCGGTTTCTCTCCGAGAGTCTAGTGTGGCTGTTGACACAGCATTTAGCACCACCTGATGGTCGTCTAGCTGATCTTCGAAGCAATACAATAAGTGTAACTTAGCGTTCGCACACTCAGGATGAGGTGCAACACAGAAATTCCGCCGCGTTTCAATACGTATATTTCCATGACTTCTTCTCTCCGACAGACTAGTTTGGCTGCTGTCACAGCATGTAGCACCACCTAATGGTCGTCTATCTGAACTCCGAAGCAATACAACGAGTGTAACTTAGTGTTCGCAAACTCAGGATTAAGATCCAACACATAAATTGCGTCGCGAATGCATACGTAAGTTTTCATATCGGTTTTTCTACCAAAGGCTGGTGTGGCTGTTGACACAGCATTTAGCACCACCTGATGGTCGTCTAGCTGATCTTCGAAGCAATACTATGAGTGAAACTTAGCGTTCGCACCCTCAGGATGAAGATGCCACACAGAAATTCCGTCGCGATTCAATACGTAAGTTTCCAAGGCGGATTCTCTCCGACAGACTAGTGTGGCTGCTGTCACAGCATGTAGCACCACCTAATGGTCGCCTATCTGAACACCGATGCAATACAACGAGTGAAACTTATCGTTCGCAAACTCAGGATCTAGATCCAACACGTAAATTGCGTCGCGAATGCATACGTAAGTTTTCATATCGGTTTCTCTCCGAGAGTCTAGTGTGGCTGTTGACACAGCATTTAGCACCACCTGATGGTCGTCTAGATGACCTTCGAAGCAATACAATGAGTGTAACTTAGCGTTCGCGCCCTCAAGATGAAGATGCAACACAGAAATTCCGCTGCGATTCAATACGTAAGTTTCCATGGCGGCTTCTCTTCGACAGAATAGTGTAGCGTTCGCAAACTCAGGATTAAAATCCAACACAGAAATTGCGTCGCGAATGAATACTTAAGTTTTAATATCAGTTTCTCTCCGAGAGGCTAGAGTGGCTGTTCACACAGCATTTAGCACCACCTGATGGTCGTCTAGCTGATCTTCGAAGCAATACAATGAGTCTAACTTAGCGTTCGCACCCTCAGGATGAAGACGCAACACAGAAATTCCGTCGCGATTCAATATGTAAGTTTCCATGGCGGCTTTTCTCCGACAGACTAGTGTGGCTGCTGTCACTGCTTGTAGCACCACATAATGGTCGTCTACCTGAACTCCGATGCAATACAACAAGTGTAACTTAGCGTTCGCAAACTCAGGATTAAGATCCAACACATAAATTGCGTCGCGAATGCATACGTAAGTTTTCAGATCGGTTACTCTCCGACAGGCTATTGTGGCTGTTGAAAATACAATGAGTGTAACTTAGCGTTCACACCCTCAGGATGAAGATACAACACAGAAATTCCGTCGCGATTCAATACGTAAGTATCCATGGTGGCTTCTCTCCGACAGATAGTGTGGCTCCAGTCACAGCATGTAGCACCACCTAATAGTCGTCTATCTGAACTCCGATGCATTACGAGTGTAACTTAGCGTTCGCAAACTCAGGATTAAGATCCAACACATAAATTGCGTCACGAATGCATACGTAAGTTTTCATATCAGTTTCTCTCCGAGAGGCTAGTGTGGCTGTTGACACAGCATTTAGCAATACCTAATGGTCGTCTAGCTGATCTTCGAAGCAAAACAATGAGTGTAACTTAGCGTTCGCACCCTCAGGATGAAGATGCAACACTGAAATTCCGCCGCGATTCAGTACGTATATTTCCATGGCGGTTTCTCTCCAACAGACTAGTTTGGCTGCTGTCACAGCATGTAGCACCACCTAATGGTTGTCTGTCTGAACTCCGATGCAATACAACGAGTGTAACTTAGCGTTCGCAAACTCAGGATTAAGATTAAACACATAAATTGCGTCGCGAATGCATACGAAAATTTTAATATCGGTTTCTCTCCGAGAGGCTAGTGTGGCTGTTGACACAGCATTTAGCACCACCTGATGGTCGTCTAGCTGATCTTTGAAGCAATACAACGAGTGTAACTTAGCGTTCGCACCCTCAGGATGAAGATGCAACAAAGAAATTCTGTCGCGATTCAATACGTAAGTTTCCAAGACGGATTCTTTCCGACAGACTAGTGTGGCTGCTGTCACAGCATGTAGCACCACCTAATGGTCGTCTATCTAAACTCCGATGCAATACAACGAGTGTAACTTAGCGTTCGCAAACACAGGATTAACACACAAATTGCGTCGCGAATGCATACGTAAGTTTTCGTATCGGTTTCTCTCCGAGAGGCTATTGTGGCTGTTGACTCAACATTTAGCACCACCTGATGGTCGTCTAGCTGATCTTCGAAGCAATACAATGAGTGTAACTTAGCGTTCGCACCCTCAGGATGAAGATGCAACTCTGAAATACCGCCGCGATTCAATTCGTAAATTTCCATGGCGGCTTCACTCCGACAGAATAGTGTGGCTCCTGTCACAGCATGTAGCACCACCTATGGTCGTCTATCTGAACTGTGATGCAATACAACAAGTGTAACTTAGCGTTCGCAAACTCAGGATTAAGATAGAACACATAAATCGCGTCACGAATGCATACGTAAGTTTTCATATCAGTTTCTCTCCGAGAGGCTAATGTGGCTGTTGACACAGCATTTAGCAATACCTAATGGTCGTCTAGCTGATCTTCGAAGCAAAACAATGAGTGTAACTTAGCGTTCGCACCTTCGGATGAAGATGCAACACTGAAATTCCGCCGCGATTCAGTACGTATATTTCCATGGCGGTTTCTCTCCGACAGACTAGTGTGGCTGCTGTCACAGCATGTAGCACCACCTAATGGTTGTCTGTCTGAACTCCGATGCAATACAACGAGTGTAACTTAGCGTTCGCAAACTCAGGATTAAGATCAAACACATATATTGCGTCGCGAATGCATACGTAAATTTTAATATCGGTTTCTCACCGAGAGGCTAGTGTGCTGTTGACACAGCATTTAGCACCACCTGATCGTCGTCTAGCTGATCTTCGAAGCAATACAACGAGTGTAACTTAGCGTTCGCACCCTCAGGATGAAGATGCAACAAAGAAATTCCGTCGCGATTCAATACGTAAGTTTCCAAGACGGATTCTTTCCGACAGACTAGTGTGGCTGCTGTCACAGCATGTAGCACCACCTAATGGTCGTCTATCTAAACTCCGATGCAATACAACGAGTGTAACTTAGCGTTCGCAAACTCAGGATTAACACACAAATTGCGTCGCGAATGCATACGTAAGTTTTCGTATCGGTTTCTCTCCGAGAGGCTATTGTGGCTGTTGACTCAACATTTAGCACCACCTGATGGTCGTCTAGCTGATCTTCGAAGCAATACAATGAGTGTAACTTAGCGTTCGCACCCTGAGGATGAAGATGCAACTCTGAAATTCCGCCGCGATTCAATACGTAAGTCTCCATGGCGGCTTCACTCCGACAGAATAGTGTGGCTCCTGTCACAGCATGTAGCACCACCTATGGTCGTCTATCTGAACTGTGATGCAATACAACGAGTGTAACTTAGCGTTCGCAAACTCAGGATTAAGATAGAACATATAAATTGCGTCGCGAATGCATACGTAAGTTTTCATATCGGTTTCTCTCCAAGAGGCTAGTGTGGCTGTTGAGACAGCATTTAGCACCACCTGATGGTCGTGTAGCTGATCTCCGAAGAAATACAATGAGTGTAACTTAGCGTTCGAACCCTCAGTACGAAGATGCCACACAGAAATTCCGTCGCGATTCAATACGTAAGTTTCCAAAGTGGCTTCTCTCCGACAGACTAGTGTGGCTGCTATCACAGCATGTAGCACCACCTAATGGTCGCCTATCTGAACTCCGATGCAATACAACGAGTGTAACTTAGCGTTCGCAAATTTAGGATTAAGATCCAACACACAAATTGCGTCGCGAATGCATACGTTAGTTTTCATATCGGTTTCTCTTCGGGAGGCTGGTGTGGCTGTTGACACAGCATTTAGCACCACCTGATGATCGTCTAGCTGATTTTCGAGCAATACAATGAGTGTAACATAGCGTTCGCACCCTCAGGATGAAGATGCAACACAGAAACTCTGCCGCGATTCAATACGTAAATTTCCATCGCTTCTTCTCTCAGACAGACTAGTGTGGCTGCTGTCACAGCATGTAGCACCACCTAATTATCGTCTATCTGAACTCCGATGCAATTCAACGAGTGTAACTTAGCGTTTGCAAACTCTGGATTAAGATCCAACACATAAATTGCGTCGCGAATGAATACTTAAGTTTTAATATCGGTTTCTCTGCGAGAGGCTAGAGTGGCTCTTCACACAGCATTTAGCACCACCTGCTGGTCGTCTAGCTGATCATCGAAGCAATACAATGAGTGTAACTTAGCGTTCGCACCCTCAGGATGAAGATGCAACACAGAAACTCCGCCGCGATTCAATACGTAAGTTTCCATGGCGGCTTCTCTTCGACAGACTAGTGTGGCTGCTGTCGCAGCATGTAGCACCACCTAATAGTCGTCCATCTGAACTCCGATGCAATACAACGAGTGTAACTTTGCGTTCGCTAACTCAGGATTAAGATCCAACACATAAATTGAGTCGCGAATGCATACGTAAGTTTTCATATCGGTTTGTCTCCGAGAATCTAATGTGGCTGTTGACACAGCATTTAGCACCACCTGATGATCGTCTAGCTGATTTTGGAGCAATACAATGAGTGTAACTTAGCGTTCGCACCCTCAGGATGAAGATGCAACACGGAAACTCTGCCGCAATTCAATACGTAAGTTTCCATAGCGGCTTCGCTCGGAGAGACTAGTCTGGCTATTGTTACAGCATGTAGCACCACCTGATGGTCGTCTAGCTGATATAAGATGCAATACAGTGCTTGAAACTTAGCCTACACACCCTCAGGATGAAGATGCAACACAGAAACTCCGCCGCGATTCAATACGTAAGTTTCCATGGCGGCTTCCCTTCGACAGACTAGTGTTCCCGCTGTCACAGCATGTAGCACCACCTAATAATCGTCCATCTGAACTCCGATGCAATACAACGAGTGAAACTTAACGTTCGCAAACTCAAGATTAAGATAGAACACATAAATTGGGTCGCGAATGCATACGTAAGTTTTCATATCGGTTTCTGTCCGAGAGGCTAGTGTAGCTGTTGACACAGCATTTAGCACCACCTGATGGTCGTGTAGCTGATCTTCGAAGAAATACAATGAGTGTAACTTAGCGTTCGCGCCCTCAGTATGAAGATGCCACACAGAAATTCCGTCGCGATTCAATATGTAAGTTTCCATGGCGGCTTCTCTCCGACAGACTAGTGTGGCTGCTGTCACAGCATGTAGCACCACCTAATGGTCGTCTATCTGAACTCCGATGCAATACAACGAGTGTAACTTAGCGTTCGCAAACTCAGGATTAAGATCCAACACATAAATTGCGTCGCGAATGCATACGTTGGTTTTCATATCAGTTACTCTCCGAGAGGCTAGTGTGGCTGTTGACACAGCATTTCGCACCACCTGATGGTCGTCTAGCTGATCTTCGAAGCAATACAACAAGTGTAACTTAGCGTTCGCAAACTCAGGATTAAGATAGCATACGTAAGTTTTCATATCGGTTTCTCTCCGAGAGGATAGTGTGGCTGGTGACACAGCATTTAGCACCACCTGATGGTCGTGTAGCTGATCTCCGAAGAAATACAATGAGTGTAACTTATCGTTCACACCTTCAGGATGAAGATGCAACACAGAAATTCCGTCGCGATTCAATATGTATGTTTCCAAAGTGGCTTCTCTCCGACAGACTAGTGAGGCTGCTGTCACACCATGTAGCACCACCTAATGGTCGTCTATCTGAACTCCGATTCAATACAACGAGTGTAGCTTAGCGTTCGCAAACTGAGGATTAAGATCCAACACAGAAATTGCGTCGCGAATGCATTTCTAAGTTTTCATATCGGTTTTTCTCCGAGAGGCTAGTGTGGCTGTTGGCTTAGCATTTTGCACTATTTGATGGACGTGTAGCTGATCTTCGAAGCAATACAATGAGTGTAACTTAGCGTTCACACCTTCAGGATGAAGATGCAACACAGAAATTCCGCCGCGACTCAATACGTAAGTTTCCATGGCGTCTTCTCTCCGACAGACTAGTGTGGCTGCTGTCACAGCATGTAGCACCACCTAATGGTCGCCTATTTGAACTCCGATGCAATACAATGAGTGTAACTTAGCGTTCGCAAACTCAGGATTAAGATCCAACACACAAATTGCGTCGTGAATGCATACGTTAGTTTTCATATCGGTTTCTCTTCGGGAGGCTAGTGTGGCTGTTGACACAGCATTTAGCACCACCTGATGATCGTCTAGCTGATTTTCGAGCAATACAATGAGTGTAACATAGCGTTCGCACCCTCAGGATGAAGATGCAACACAGAAACTCTGCCGCGATTCAATACGTAAATTTCCATGGCGGCTTCTCTCAGACAGACTAGTGTGGCTGCTGTCACAGCATGTAGCACCACCTAATGGTCGACTATCTGTACTCCGATGCAATACAACGAGTGTAACTTAGCGTTCGCAAACTAAGGATTAAGATCCATCACATAAATTGTATCGCGAATGCATTTGTAAATTTTCATATCGGATTCTCTTCGAGGGCCTAGTGTGGCTGTTGGCACAGCATTTAGCACCACCTGATGGACGTCTAGCTGATCTTCGAAGCAATACAATGAGTGTAACTTAGCGTTTACACCTTCAGGATGAAGATGCACCACTGAAATTTCGCCGCGATTCAATACGTAAATTTCCATTGCGGCTTCTCTCAGACAGACTAGTGTGGCTGCTGTCACAGCATGTAGCACCACCTAATGGTCGTCTATCTGAACTCCGATGCAATTCAACGAGTGTAACTTAGCGTTCGCAAACTCTGGATTAAGATCCAACACATAAATTGCGTCGCGAATGGATACTTAAGTTTTAATATCGGTTTCTCTGCGAGAGGCTAGAGTAGCTCTTCACACAGCATTTAGCACCACCTGATGGTCGTCTAGTTGATCTTCGAAGCAATACAATGAGTGTAACTTAGCGTTCGCACACTCAGGATGAAGATGCAACACAGAAATTCCGCCGCGATTCAATACGTAAGTTTCCATAGAGGCTTGGCTCGGAGAGACTAGTCTGGCTATTGTTATAGCATGTAGCACCACCTGATTTTCGTCTAGCTGATATAAGATGCAATACAGGCTTGAAACGTAGCCTACACACCCTCAGGATGAAGATGCAACACAGAAACTCCGCCGCGATCCAATACGTAAGTTTCCATGGCGGCTTCTCTTCGACAGACTAGTGTGGCTGCTGTCACAGCATGTAGCACCACCTAATAGTCGTCCATCTGAACTCCGATGCAATACAATGAGTGTAACTTAGCGTTCGCTAACTCAGGTTCAAGATCCAACACAGAAATTCCTCCGCGAATCAATACGTAAGTTTCCATGGCGGCTTCTCTCCGACAGATTAGTGTGGCTGATGTCACAGCATTGTAGCACCACCTAATGGTCGTCTATCTGATCTCCGATGCAATACAACGAGTGTAACTTAGCGTTCGCAAACTCAGGATTAAGATCCAACACATTAATTGCGTCGCGAATGCATACGTAAGTTTTCATATCGGTTTACTCCGAGAGGCTCTTGTGGCTGTTGACACAGTATTTAGCACCACCTGATGGTCGTCTAGCTGATCTTCGAAGCAATACAATGAGTGTAACCTAGCGTTCGCACCCTCAGGTTTTAGATGCAAAACAGAAATTCCGCCGTCATTCAATATTTAAGATTCCATGGCGGCTTCTCTCCAACAGACTAGTGTGGCTGTTGTCACAGCATGTAGCACCACCTGATGGACGTCTATCTAAACTCCGATGCAATACAACGAGTGTAACTTAGCGTTCGGAAACTCAGGATTAAGATCCAACACATAAATTGCGTCGCGAATGCATTTGTATGTTTTTATGTCGGTTTCTCTCCGAGAGGCTAGTGTGGCTGTTGGCACAGCTTTTAGCACCACCTGCTGGACGTCTAGCTGATCTTCGAAGCAATACAATGAGTGTAACTTAGCGTTTGCACCTTCAGGATGAAGATGCACCACAGAAATTTCGCCGCGATTCAATTCGTAAGTTTCCATGGCAGCTTCTCTCCGACAGACTAGTGTGGCTGCTGTCACAGCATGTAGCACCATCTAATGGTCGTCTATCTGACTCCGATACAATACAACGAGTGTAACATAGAGTTCGCAAACTCAGGTTTATGATCCAACACAGAAATTCCGCCGCGAATCAATACGTAAGTTTCCAGGCGGCTTCTCTCCGACAGATTAGTGTGGCTGCTGTCACAGCATGTAGCACCACCTAATGGTCGTCTATCTGAACTTCGATGCTATTCAACGAGTGTAACATAGCGTTCGCGATCTCAGGATTAAGATCCAACACGTAAATTGCGTCGCGAATGAATACTTAAGTTTTCATATCGGTTTCACTCCGAGAGGATAGTGTGGCTGTTGGCACAGCATTTAGCACCACCTGATGGTCGTCTAGCTGATCTTCAAAGCAATACAATGAGTGTAACTTAGCGTTCGCACCCTCAGGATGAAGATACAACACAGAAATTCCGTCGCGATTTGATACGTAATTTTCTTTGGCGGCTTATCTCCGACAGACAAGTGTTGCTGCTGTCACAGCATGTAGCACCACATAATTGTCGTCTATCTGAACTCCGATGCAATAAAACGAGTGTAACTTAGCGTTCGCAAACTCAGGATTAAGATCCAACACATAAATTGCATCGCGAATGCATACGTAAGTTTTCATAACGGTTTTCTCCGCGAGGCTAGTATGGCTGTTGACACAGTATTTAGCACCACCTAATGGTCGTCTAGCTGATCTTCGAAGTAATACAATGAGTGTAACTTAGCAATTGCACTTTCAGGATGAAGATGAAACACAGAAATTCCACCACGATTCAATACGTAAGTTTCCATGGCGGCTTCTCTCCGACAGACTAGTGTGGCTGCTGTCACAGCATGTAGCACCACCTAATGGTCGTCTATCTGAACTCCGATGCAATACAACGAGTGAAACTTAGCGTTCGCAAACTCAGGATTAATATCCAACACAAAAATTGCGTCGCGAATGCATACGTAAGTTTTCATATCGGTTTCTCTCCGAGAGGCTAGTGTGGCTGTTGACACTGCATTTAGCACCACCTGATGTTCGTCTAGCTGATTTTCGAAGCCATACAACGAGTGTAACTTAGCGCTCGCAAACTCAGGATTAAGATCCAACACATAAATTGCGTTGCGAATGCATACGTTAGTTTTCGTATCGGTTTATCTCCTAGCGGCTAGTGTGGCTGTTGACACAGCATTTAGAACCACCTGATGGTCGTGTAGCAGATCTTCGAAGCAATACAATGAGTGTAACTTAGCGTTCGCACCCTCAGGGTGAAGATGCAACACAGAAATTCCGCCGCGGTTCAATACGTAATTTCCCATGGCAGCTTCCCTCCGACAGACTAGTTTGGCTGATGGCACAGTTTGTAGCACCACCTAATGGTTGTCTATCTGAACTCCGATGCAATACAACGAGTGAAACATATCGTTCGCAATTTCAGGGTTTAGATCCAACACAGAAATTGCGTCGCGAATGCATACGTAAGTTCTCATATAGGTTTTCTCCGAGAGGCTAGTGTGGCTGTTGACACAGTATTTAGCACCACCTGATGGTCGTCTAGCTGATCTTCGAAGCAATACAATGAGTGTAACTTAGCGTTCGCACCCTCAGGATGAAGATGACACACAGAAATTCCGTCGCGATTCAATACGTAAGTTTCCAAGGCGGATTCTCTCCGACAGACTAGTGTGGCTGCTGTCACAGCATGTAGCACCACCTAATAGTCGTCCATCTGAACTCCGATGCAATACAACGAGTGTAACTTAGCGTTCGAAAACTCCGGATTAAGATCCAAGACATAAATTGCGTCGCGAATGCATACGGAAGTTTTCATATCGGTTTCTCTCCGAGAGGCTAGTGTGGCTGTTGACACAGCATTTAGCACCACCTGATGGTCGTCTAGCTGATCTTCGAAGCAAAACCATGAGTGTATCTTATCGTTCGCACCCTCAGGATGAAGATGCAACACAGAAATTCCGCCGCGATTCAATACGTAAATTTCGATGGGGGCTTCTCTCCGACAGACTAGTGTGGCTATACCACTTAATGGTCGTCTATCTGAACTCCGATGCAACACAACGAGTGTAAATTAGCGTTCGCAAACTCAGGATTAAGATCCAACACATAAATTGCGTTGCGAATGCATTTGTAAGTTTTCATATAGGTTTCTAATACTTGGTTTAAGAATCATGAAAGGAAGTTGTATACGTGGAAGAACCCTGGAGATACTAAAAGGTATCAGATAGATTATATAATGGTAAGACAGAGATTTAGGAACCAGGTTTTAAGTTGTAAGACATTTCCAGGGATAGATGTGGACTCTGACCACAATCTATTGGTTATGACCTGTAGATTAAAACTGAAGAAACTGCAAAAATGTGGGAAATTAAGGAGATGTGACCTGGATAACCTGAAAGAACCAGAGGTTGTACAGAGTTTCAGGGAGAGCATAAGGGAACAATTGACAGGAATAGGGGAAAGAAATACAGTAGAAGAAGAATGGGTAGCTCTGAGGGATGTAGTAGTGAAGGCAGCAGAGGATAAAGTAGGTACAAAGACGAGGGCTGCTAGAAATCCTTGGGTAACAGAAGAAATATTGAAATTAATTGATGAAAGGAGAAAATATAAAAATGCAGTAAATGAAGCAGGCAAAAACGAATACAAACGTCTCAAAAATGAGATCGACAGGAAGTGCAAAATGGCTAAACAGGGATGGCTAGAGGAGAAATGTAAGGATGTAGAAGCTTATCTCACTAGGGGTAAGATAGATACTGCCTACAGGAAAATTAAAGAGACCTTTGGAGAGATGAGAACCACGTGTATGAATATCAAGAGCTCAGATGGCAGCCCAGTTCTAAGCAAAGAAGGGAAGGCAGAAAGGTGGAAGGAGTATATAGAAGGTTTATACAAGGGTGATGTACTTGAGGACAATATTATGGAAATGGAAGAGGATGTAGATGAAGACGAAATGGGAGATACGATACTGCGTGAAGAGTTTGACAGAGCACTGAAAGACCTGAGTCGAAACAAGGCCCCCGGAGCAGACAACATTCCATTAGAACTACTGACGGCCTTGGGACAACCAGTCCTGACAAAACTCTACCAGCTGGTGAGCAAGATGTATGAGACAGGCGAAATACCCTCAGACTTCAAGAAGAATATAATAATTCCAATCCCAAAGAAAGCAGGTGCTGACAGATGTGAAAATTACCGAACTATCAGTTTAATAAGCCACGGCTGCAAAATACTAACGCGAATTCTTTACAGACGAATGGAAAAACTGGTAGATGCAGACCTCGGGGAGGATCAGTTTGGATTCCGTCGAAATGTTGGAACACGTGAGGCAATACTGACCTTACGACTTATCTTAGAAGAAAGATTAAGAAAAGGCAAACCTACGTTTCTAGCATTTGTAGACTTAGAGAAAGCTTTTGACAATGTTGACTGGAATACACTCTTTAAAATTGTAAAGGTGGCATGGGTAAAATACAGGGAGCGTAAGGCTATTTATAATTTGTACAGAAACCAGATGGCAGGGGCATGAAAGAGAAGCAGTGGTTGGGAAGGGAGTGAGACAGGGTTGTAGCCTCTCCCCGATGTTATTCAATCTGTATATTGAGCAAGCAGTAAAGGAAACAAAAGAAAAATTTGGAATAGGTATTAAAATTCATGGAGACGAAATAAAAACTTTGAGGTTCGCCGATGACATTGTAATTCTGTCAGAGACGGCAAAGGACTTGGAAGAGCAGTTGAACGGAATGGACAGTGTCTTGAAAGGAGGATATAAGATGAACATTAACAAAAGCAAAACGAGGATAATGGAATGTAGTCAAATTAAATCGGGTGATGCTGAGGGAATTAGATTAGGAAATGAGACAATTAAAGTAGTAAAGGAGTTTTGCTATTTAGGAAGTAAAATAACTGATGATGGTCGAAGTAGAGAGGATATAAAATGTAGACTGGCAATGGCAAGGAAAGCGTTTCTGAAGAAGAGAAATTTGTTAACATCGAATATAGATTTATGTATCAGGAAGTCGTTTCTGAAAGTATTTGTTTGGAGTGTAGCCATGTATGGAAGTGAAACATGGAAGATAACTAGTTGGGACAAGAAGAGAATAGAAGCTTTCGAAATGTGGTGCTACAGAAGAATACTGAAGATAAGGTGGATAGAGCACGTAACTAATGACGAGGTATTGAATAGGATTGGGGAGAAGAGAAGTTTGTGGCACAACTTGACTAAAAGAAGGGATCTGTTGGTAGGACATGTTTTGAGGCATCAAGGGATCACAAATTTAGCATTGGAGGGCAGCATGGAGGGTAAAAATCGTAGAGGGAGACCGAGAGATGAGTACACTAAGCAGATTCAGAAGGATGTAGGTTGCAGTAGGTACTGGGAGATGAAGCAGCTTGCACAGGATAGAGTAGCATGGAGAGCTGCATCAAACCAGTCTCAGGACTGAAGACAACAACAACAACATATAGGTTTCTCTCCGAGAGGCTAATGTGGCTGTTGACACAGCATTTAGCATCACCTGATGGTCGTCTAGCTGATCTTCGAAGAAATACAATGTGTGTAACTTAGCATTCGCACACTCAGTATGAAGATGCCACACAGAAATTCCGTCGCGATTCAATACGTAAGTTTCCATGGCGGCTTCTCTCCTACAGACTAGTGTGGCTGCTGTCACAGCATTTAACACCACCTAATAGTCGTCCATCTGAACTCCGATGCAATACAACGAGTGTAACTTAGCGTTCGAAAACTCCGGATTAAGATCCAAGACATAAATTGCGTCGCGAATGCACACGTAAGTTTTCATATCGGTTTCTCTCCGAGAGGCTAGTGTGGCTGTTGACACAGCATTTAGCACAACCTGATGGTCGTCTAGCTGATCTTCGAAGCAAAACCATGAGTGTATCTTATCGTTCGCACCCTCAGGATGAAGATGCAACACAGAAATTCCGCCGCGATTCAATACGTAAGTTTCGATGGGGGCTTCTCTCCGACAGACTAGTGTGGCTATACCACTTAATGGTCGTCTATCTGAACTCCGATGCAACACAACGAGTGTAAATTAGCGTTCGCAAACTCAGGATTAAGATCCAACACATAAATTGCGTTGCGAATGCATTTGTAAGTTTTCATATAGGTTTCTAATACTTGGTTTAAGAATCATGAAAGGAGGTTGTATACGTGGAAGAACCCTGGAGATACTAAAAGGTATCAGATAGATTATATAATGGTAAGACAGAGATTTAGGAACCAGGTTTTAAGTTGTAAGACATTTCCAGGGGTAGATGTGGACTCTGACCACAATCTATTGGTTATGACCTGTAGATTAAAACTGAAGAAACTGCAAAAATGTGGGAAATTAAGGAGATGTGACCTGGATAACCTGAAAGAACCAGAGGTTGTACAGAGTTTCAGGGAGAGCATAAGGGAACAATTGACAGGAATAGGGGAAAGAAATACAGTAGAAGAAGAATGGGTAGCACTGAGGGATGTAGTAGTGAAGGCAGCAGAGGATAAAGTAGGTACAAAGACGAGGGCTGCTAGAAATCCTTGGGTAACAGAAGAAATATTGAAATTAATTGATGAAAGGAGAAAATATAAAAATGCAGTAAATGAAGCAGGCAAAAACGAATACAAACGTCTCAAAAATGAGATCGACAGGAAGTGCAAAATGGCTAAACAGGGATGGCTAGAGGAGAAATGTAAGGATGTAGAAGCTTATCTCACTAGGGGTAAGATAGATACTGCCTACAGGAAAATTAAAGAGACCTTTGGAGAGATGAGAACCACGTGTATGAATATCAAGAGCTCAGATGGCAGCCCAGTTCTAAGCAAAGAAGGGAAGGCAGAAAGGTGGAAGGAGTATATAGAAGGTTTATACAAGGGTGATGTACTTGAGGACAATATTATGGAAATGGAAGAGGATGTAGATGAAGACGAAATGGGAGATACGATACTGCGTGAAGAGTTTGACAGAGCACTGAAAGACCTGAGTCGAAACAAGGCCCCCGGAGCAGACAACATTCCATTAGAACTACTGACGGCCTTGGGACAACCAGTCCTGACAAAACTCTACCAGCTGGTGAGCAAGATGTATGAGACAGGCGAAATACCCTCAGACTTCAAGAAGAATATAATAATTCCAATCCCAAAGAAAGCAGGTGCTGACAGATGTGAAAATTACCGAACTATCAGTTTAATAAGCCACGGCTGCAAAATACTAACGCGAATTCTTTACAGACGAATGGAAAAACTGGTAGATGCAGACCTCGGGGAGGATCAGTTTGGATTCCGTCGAAATGTTGGAACACGTGAGGCAATACTGACCTTACGACTTATCTTAGAAGAAAGATTAAGAAAAAGCAAACCTACGTTTCTAGCATTTGTAGACTTAGAGAAAGCTTTTGACAATGTTGACTGGAATACACTCTTTAAAATTCTAAAGGTGGCATGGGTAAAATACAGGGAGCGAAAGGCTATTTATAATTTGTACAGAAACCAGATGGCAGGGGCATGAAAGAGAAGCAGTGGTTGGGAAGGGAGTGAGACAGGGTTGTAGCCTCTCCCCGATGTTATTCAATCTGTATATTGAGCAAGCAGTAAAGGAAACAAAAGAAAAATTTGGAATAGGTGTTAAAATTCATGGAGACGAAATAAAAACTTTGAGGTTCGCCGATGACATTGTAATTCTGTCAGAGACGGCAAAGGACTTGGAAGAGCAGTTGAACGGAATGGACAGTGTCTTGAAAGGAGGATATAAGATGAACATTAACAAAAGCAAAACGAGGATAATGGAATGTAGTCAAATTAAATCGGGTGATGCTGAGGGAATTAGATTAGGAAATGAGACAATTAAAGTAGTAAAGGAGTTTTGCTATTTAGGAAGTAAAATAACTGATGATGGTCGAAGTAGAGAGGATATAAAATGTAGACTGGCAATGGCAAGGAAAGCGTTTCTGAAGAAGAGAAATTTGTTAACATCGAATATAGATTTATGTATCAGGAAGTCGTTTCTGAAAGTATTTGTTTGGAGTGTAGCCATGTATGGAAGTGAAACATGGACGATAACTAGTTGGGACAAGAAGAGAATAGAAGCTTTCGAAATGTGGTGCTACAGAAGAATACTGAAGATAAGGTGGATAGAGCACGTAACTAATGAGGAGGTATTGAATAGGATTGGGGAGAAGAGAAGTTTGTGGCACAACTTGACTAAAAGAAGGGATCTGTTGGTAGGACATGTTTTGAGGCATCAAGGGATCACAAATTTAGCATTGGAGGGCAGCATGGAGGGTAAAAATCGTAGAGGGAGACCGAGAGATGAGTACACTAAGCAGATTCAGAAGGATGTAGGTTGCAGTAGGTACTGGGAGATGAAGCAGCTTGCACAGGATAGAGTAGCATGGAGAGCTGCATCAAACCAGTCTCAGGACTGAAGACAACAACAACAACATATAGGTTTCTCTCCGAGAGGCTAGTGTGGCTGTTGACACAGCATTTAGCATCACCTGATAGTCGTCTAGCTGATCTTCGAAGAAATACAATGAGTGTAACTTAGCGTTCGCACACTCAGTATGAAGATGCCACACAGAAATTCCGTCGCGATTCAATACGTAAGTTTCCATGGCGGCTTCTCTCCTACAGACTAGTGTGGCTGCTGTCACAGCATTTAACACCACCTAATAGTCGTCCATCTGAACTCCGATGCAATACAACGAGTGTAACTTAGCGTTCGAAAACTCCGGATTAAGATCCAAGACATAAATTGCGTCGCGAATGCATACGTAAGTTTTCATATCGGTTTCTCTCCGAGAGGCTAGTGTAGCTGTTGACACAGCATTTAGCACCACCTGATGGTCGTCTAGCTGATCTTCGAAGCAAAACCATGAGTGTATCTTATCGTTCGCACCCTCAGGATGAAGATGCAACACAGAAATTCCGCCGCGATTCAATACGTAAGTTTCGATGGGGGCTTCTCTCCGACAGACTAGTGTGGCTATACCACTTAATGGTCGTCTATCTGAACTCCGATGCAACACAACGAGTGTAAATTAGCGTTCGCAAACTCAGGATTAAGATCCAACACATAAATTGCGTTGCGAATGCATTTGTAAGTTTTCATATAGGTTTCTAATACTTGGTTTAAGAATCATGAAAGGAGGTTGTATACGTGGAAGAACCCTGGAGATACTAAAAGGTATCAGATAGATTATATAATGGTAAGACAGAGATTTAGGAACCAGGTTTTAAGTTGTAAGACATTTCCAGGGGTAGATGTGGACTCTGACCACAATCTATTGGTTATGACCTGTAGATTAAAACTGAAGAAACTGCAAAAATGTGGGAAATTAAGGAGATGTGACCTGGATAACCTGAAAGAACCAGAGGTTGTACAGAGTTTCAGGGAGAGCATAAGGGAACAATTGACAGGAATAGGGGAAAGAAATACAGTAGAAGAAGAATGGGTAGCACTGAGGGATGTAGTAGTGAAGGCAGCAGAGGATAAAGTAGGTACAAAGACGAGGGCTGCTAGAAATCCTTGGGTAACAGAAGAAATATTGAAATTAATTGATGAAAGGAGAAAATATAAAAATGCAGTAAATGAAGCAGGCAAAAAGGAATACAAACGTCTCAAAAATGAGATCGACAGGAAGTGCAAAATGGCTAAACAGGGATGGCTAGAGGAGAAATGTAAGGATGTAGAAGCTTATCTCACTAGGGGTAAGATAGATACTGCCTACAGGAAAATTAAAGAGACCTTTGGAGAGATGAGAACCACGTGTATGAATATCAAGAGCTCAGATGGCAGCCCAGTTCTAAGCAAAGAAGGGAAGGCAGAAAGGTGGAAGGAGTATATAGAAGGTTTATACAAGGGTGATGTACTTGAGGACAATATTATGGAAATGGAAGAGGATGTAGATGAAGACGAAATGGGAGATACGATACTGCGTGAAGAGTTTGACAGAGCACTGAAAGACCTGAGTCGAAACAAGGCCCCCGGAGCAGACAACATTCCATTAGAACTACTGACGGCCTTGGGACAACCAGTCCTGACAAAACTCTACCAGCTGGTGAGCAAGATGTATGAGACAGGCGAAATACCCTCAGACTTCAAGAAGAATATAATAATTCCAATCCCAAAGAAAGCAGGTGCTGACAGATGTGAAAATTACCGAACTATCAGTTTAATAAGCCACGGCTGCAAAATACTAACGCGAATTCTTTACAGACGAATGGAAAAACTGGTAGATGCAGACCTCGGGGAGGATCAGTTTGGATTCCGTCGAAATGTTGGAACACGTGAGGCAATACTGACCTTACGACTTATCTTAGAAGAAAGATTAAGAAAAGGCAAACCTACGTTTCTAGCATTTGTAGACTTAGAGAAAGCTTTTGACAATGTTGACTGGAATACACTCTTTAAAATTCTAAAGGTGGCATGGGTAAAATACAGGGAGCGAAAGGCTATTTATAATTTGTACAGAAACCAGATGGCAGGGGCATGAAAGAGAAGCAGTGGTTGGGAAGGGAGTGAGACAGGGTTGTAGCCTCTCCCCGATGTTATTCAATCTGTATATTGAGCAAGCAGTAAAGGAAACAAAAGAAAAATTTGGAATAGGTATTAAAATTCATGGAGACGAAATAAAAACTTTGAGGTTCGCCGATGACATTGTAATTCTGTCAGAGACGGCAAAGGACTTGGAAGAGCAGTTGAACGGAATGGACAGTGTCTTGAAAGGAGGATATAAGATGAACATTAACAAAAGCAAAACGAGGATAATGGAATGTAGTCAAATTAAATCGGGTGATGCTGAGGGAATTAGATTAGGAAATGAGACAATTAAAGTAGTAAAGGAGTTTTGCTATTTTGGAAGTAAAATAACTGATGATGGTCGAAGTAGAGAGGATATAAAATGTAGACTGGCATTGGCAAGGAAAGCGTTTCTGAAGAAGAGAAATTTGTTAACATCGAATATAGATTTATGTATCAGGAAGTCGTTTCTGAAAGTATTTGTTTGGAGTGTAGCCATGTATGGAAGTGAAACATGGACGATAACTAGTTGGGACAAGAAGAGAATAGAAGCTTCCGAAATGTGGTGCTACAGAAGAATACTGAAGATAAGGTGGATAGAGCACGTAACTAATGACGAGGTATTGAATAGGATTGGGGAGAAGAGAAGTTTGTGGCACAACTTGACTAAAAGAAGGGATCTGTTGGTAGGACATGTTTTGAGGCATCAAGGGATCACAAATTTAGCATTGGAGGGCAGCATGGAGGGTAAAAATCGTAGAGGGAGACCGAGAGATGAGTACACTAAGCAGATTCAGAAGGATGTAGGTTGCAGTAGGTACTGGGAGATGAAGCAGCTTGCACAGGATAGAGTAGCATGGAGAGCTGCATCAAACCAGTCTCAGGACTGAAGACAACAACAACAACATATAGGTTTCTCTCCGAGAGGCTAGTGTGGCTGTTGACACAGCATTTAGCATCACCTGATAGTCGTCTAGCTGATCTTCGAAGAAATACAATGAGTGTAACTTAGCGTTCGCACACTCAGTATGAAGATGCCACACAGAAATTCCGTCGCGATTCAATACGTAAGTTTCCATGGCGGCTTCTCTCCTACAGACTAGTGTGGCTGCTGTCACAGCATTTAACACCACCTAATAGTCGTCCATCTGAACTCCGATGCAATACAACGATTGTAACTGAGCGTTCGAAAACTCAGGATTAAGATCCAAGTCATAAATAGCGTCGCGAATGCATACGTAAGTTTTCATATCGGTTTCTCTCCGAGAGGCTAGTGTGGCTGTAGACACAGCATTTAGAACCACCTGATGGTCGTCTATCTGTCTCCGATGCAATACAACGAGTGTAACTTAGAGTTCGCAAACTCAGGTTTAAGATCTAACACATAAATTGCGTCGCGAATACATACGTAAGTTTTCATATCGGTTTTCTCCGAGAGGCTAGTGTGGCTGTTGACACAGTATTTAGCACCACCTGATGGTCGTCTAGCTGATCTTGGAAGCAATACAATGAGTGTAACTTAGCGTTCGCACCCTCTGGATGAAGATGCAACACTGCAATTCCACCGCGATTCAATACGTATGTTTCCATGGCAGCTTCTCTCCGACAGACTAGTTTGGTTGCTGTTACAGCATGTAGCACCACCTAATGGTCGTCTATCTGTTCTCCGATGCAATAAAACGAGTGTAACTTTGCGTTCGCAAACTCAGGATTAAGATCCAACACATAAATTGCGTCGCGAATGCATTCGTAAGTTTTCATATGGGTTTCTCTCTGAAAGGTTAGTGTGGCTGTTGACACAGCATTTAGCACCACCTGATGATCGTCTAGCTGATCTTCGAAGCAAAACAATGAGTGTATCTTATCGTTCGCACCCTCAGGATGAAGATGCAACACAGAAATTCCGCCGCGATTCAATACGTAAGATTGAATGGGGGCTTCTCTCCGACAGACTAGTGTGGCTATACCACTTAATGGTCGTCTATCTGAACTCCGATGCAATACAACGAGTGTAAATTAGCGTTCGCAAACTCAGGATTAAGATCCAACACATAAATTGCGTCGCGAATGCATATGTAAGTTTACAAATCGGTTTTTCTCCGAGAGGCTGGTGTGGCTGTTGACACAGCATTTAGCACCACCTGATGGACGTCTAGCTGATCATCGAAGCAATACATTGAGTGTAACTTAGCGTTCGCACCCTCAGGATGAAGATGCAACACAGAAATTCCGCCGCGATTCAATGCGTAAGTTTACATGGCGTCATCTCTCCGAGAGACTAGTGTGGCTGCTGTCACAGCATGTAGCACCTCCTAATGGTCGTCTATCTGAACTCCGATGCAATAGAACGAGTGTAGCTTAGCGTTCGCAAACTCAGGATTAAGTTCCAACACATAAATTTCGTTGCGAATGCATTTGTAAGTTTTCATATAGGTTTCTCTCCGAGAGGCTAGTGTGGCTGTTCACACATCGTTTAGCACCAGCTGATGGTCGTCTAGCTGATCTTCGAAGCAATACAATGAGTGTAACTTAGCGTTCGCACCCTCAGGATGAAGATGCAAAACAGAAATTCCGCCGCGATTCAATACGTATGTTTCCATGGCGGCTTCTCTCCGACAGACTAGTGTGGCTTCTGTCAGAGCATGTAGCACCACCTACTGGTCGTCTATCTAAACTCCGATGCAATACAACAAGTGTAACTTAGCGTTCGCAAACTCAGGATTAAGATCCAACACATAAATTGCGTCACGAATGCATACGTAAGTTTTCATATCGGTTTCACTCCGAGAGGCTAGTGTGGCTGTAGACACAGCATTTAGAACCACCTGATGGTCGTCTATCTGTCTCCGATGCAATACAACGAGTGTAACTTAGAGTTCGCAAACTCAGGTTTAAGATCGAACACATAAATTGCGTCGCGAATACATACGTAAGTTTTCATATCGGTTTTCTCCGAGAGGCTAGTGTGGCTGTTGACACAGTATTTAGCACCACCTGATGGTCGTCTAGCTGATCTTGGAAGCAATACAATGAGTGTAACTTAGCGTTCGCGCCCTCAGGATGAAGATGCAACACAGAAATTCCGCCGCGATTCAATACGTAAGTTTCCATGGCGGCTTCTCTTCTCAGACTAGTGTGGCTGCTGTCACAGCTTGTAGCACCAACTAATAGTCGTCCACCTGAACTCCGATGCAATACAACGAGTGTAAATTAGCGTTCGCAAACTCAGGATTAAGATCCAACACATCAATTGCGTCGCGAATGCATATGTAAGTTTTCATATCGGTTTCTCTCCGAGAGGCTGGTGTGGCAGTTGACACAGCATTTAGCACCACTTGATGGACGTCTAGCTGATGTTGGAAGCAATACAATGAGTGTAACTTAGGGTTCGCACCCTCAGGATGAAGAAGCAACACAGAAATTCAGCCGCGATTCAATACGTATGTTTCCATGGCGGCTTCTCACCGACAGACTAGTGTGGCTGCTGTCACAGCATGTAGCACCACCTAATGGTCGACTATCTGTACTCCGATGCAATACAACGAGTGTAACTTAGCGTTCGCAAACTCAGGATTAAGATCCATCACATAAATTGTATCGCGAATGCATTTGTAAGTTTTCATATCGGTTTCTCTTCGAGGGCCTAGTGTGGCTGTTGACACAGCATTTAGCACCACCTGATGGTCGTCTAGCTGATTTTCGAAGCAATACAATGAGTGTAACTTAGCGTTCGCCTTCTCAGGATGAGGTGCAACACTGAAACTCCTCCGCGATTCAATACGTATATTTTCCATGGCGGCTTCTCTCCGACAGACAGGTTTGTCTCCTGTCTCAGCATGTAGCAACACCTAATGGTCGTCTATCTGAACTCCGATGCTATACAACTAGTGTAACTTAGCGTTCGCAAACTCAGGATTAAGATCCAACACATAAATTGCGTCGCGAATGAATACGTAAGTTTTCATATCGGTTTCTCTCCGAGAGGCTAGTGTGGCTGTTGACATAGCATTTAGCACCACCTGATGGTCGTCTAGCTGATCTTCGAAGCTATAGAATGAGTGTAACTTAGCGTTCGCACCCTCAGGATGAAGATGCAAAACAGAAATTCCACCGCGATTCAATACGTAAGTTTCCATGGCGGCTTCTCTCCGACAGACTAGTGTGGCTGCTGTCACAGCATGTCTATGTAAACTCCGATGCAATACAACGAGTGTAACTTAGCGTATGCAAACTCAGGATAAAGATCCAACACATAAATTGCGTCGCGAATGCATACGTAAGTTTTCTTATCGGTTTTCTCCGAGAGGCTAGTGTGGCTGTTGACACAGTATTTAGCACCACCTGATGGTTGTATAGCTGATCTTCGAAGCAATACAATGAGTGGAACTTAGCGTTCGCACCCTCAGGATGAAGATGCAACACAGAAATTCCGCCGCGATTCAATACATAAGTTTCCATGGCGGCTTCTCTGCGACAGACTAGTGTGGCTGCTGTCACAGCATGTAGCACCACCTAATGGTCGCCTATTTGAACTCCTATGCAATACAACGAGTGTAACTTAGCGTTCGCAAACTCAGGATTAAGATCCAACACACAAATTGCGTCGCGAATGAATACGTTAGTTTTCATATCGGTTTCTCTTCGGGAGGCTAGTGTGGCTGATGACACAGCATTTAGCACCACCTGATGATCGTCTAGCTGATTTTCGAGCAATACAATGAGTGTAACATAGCGTTCGCACCCTCAGGATGAAGATGCAACACAGAAACTCTGCCGCGATTCAATACGTAAATTTCCATGGCGGCTTCTCTCAGACAGACTAGTGTGGCTGCTGTCACAGCATGTAGCACCACCTAATGGTCGACTATCTGTACTCCGATGCAATACAACGAGTGTAACTTAGCGTTCGCAAACTCAGGATTAAGATCCATCACATAAATTGTATCGCGAATGCATTTGTAAATTTTCATATCGGTTTCTCTTCGAGGGCCTAGTGTGGCTGTTGACACAGCATTTAGCACCACCTGATGGTCGTCTAGCTGATTTTCGAAGCAATACAATGAGTGTAACTTAGCGTTCGCACACTCAGGATGAAGATGCAACACAGAAATTCCGCCGCGATTCAATACGTAAGTTTCCATAGAGGCTTCGCTCGGAGAGACTAGTCTAGCTATTGTTACAGCATGTAGCACCACCTGATGTTCGTCTAGCTGATATAAGATGCAATACAGGCTTGAAACTTAGCCTACACACCCTCAGGATGAAGATGCAACACAGAAACTCCGCCGCGATCCAATACGTAAGTTTCCATGGCGGCTTCTCTTCGACAGACTAGTGTGGCTGCTGTCACAGCTTGTAGCACCACCTAAAAGTCGTCCATCTGAACTCCGATGCAATACAATGAGTGTAACTTAGCGTTCGCTAACTCAGGATTAAGATCCAACACATAAATTGAGTCGCGAATGCATACGTAAGTTTTCATATCGGTTTCTCTCCGAGAATCTAGTGTGGCTGTTGACACAGCATTTAGCTCCACCTGATGATCGTCTAGCTGATTTTGGAGCAATACAATGAGTGTAACTTAGCGTTCGCACCCTCAGGATGAAGATGCAACACAGAAATTCCGATGCGATTCTATACGTAAGTTTCCATGGCGGCTTCTCTCCGACAGACTAGTGTGGCTGCTGTCACAGCATGTAGCACCACCTAATGGTCGTCTATCTGAACTCCGATGCAATACAACGAGTGTAGCTTAGCGTTCTCAAACTCAGGATTGAGATCCAACACATAAATTGTTTCGCGAATGCATTTGTAAGTTTTCATATCGGTTTCTATCCGAGAGGCTAGTGTGGCTGTTGACTTAGCATTTTGCACCACCTGATGGATGTCTAGCTGATCTTCGAAGCAATACAATGAGTGCAACTGAGCGTTCACACCTTCAGGATGAAGATGCAACACAGAAATTCCGCCGCGATTCAATACGTAAGTTTCCATGGCGGCTTCTCTCCGACAGACTAGTGTGGCTGCTGTCACTGCATGTAGCACCACCTAATGGTCGCCTATCTGAACTCCGATGCAATACAACGAGTGTAACTTAGCGTTCGCAAACTCACGATTAAGATCCAACACATAAATTGCGTCACGAATGCATACGTTAGTTTTCATATCGGTTTCTCTTAGAGAGGCTAGTGTGGCTGTTGACACATCGTTTAGCACCACCTGATGATCGTCTAGCTGATTTTGGAGCAATACAATGAGTGTAACTTAGCGTTCGCACCCTCAGGATGAAGATGCAACACGGAAACTCTGCCGCGATTCAATACGTAAGTTTCCATAGCGGCTTCGCTCGGAGAGACTAGTCTGGCTATTGTTACAGCATGTAGCACCACCTGATTTTCGTCTAGCTGATATAAGATGCAATACAGGCTTGAGACTTAGCCTACACACCCTCAGGATGAAGATGCAACACAGAAACTCCGCCGCGATCCAATACGTAAGTTTCCATGGCGGCTTCTCTTCGACAGACTAGTGTGGCTGCTGTCACAGCATGTAGCACCACCTAAAAGTCGTCCATCTGAACTCCGATGCAATACAACGAGTGTAACTTAGCGTTCGCTAACTCAGGATTAAGATCCAACACATAAATTGAGTCGCGAATGCATACGTAAGTTTTCATGTCGGTTTCTCTCCGAGAGGCTAGTGTGGCAGTTGACACAGCATTTAGCACCACCTGATGCTCGTCTAGCTGATCTTCGAAGCAAAACAATGAGTATAACTTAGCGTTCGCACCCTCAGGATGAAAATGCAACACAGAAATTCCGCCGCGATCCAATACGTAAGTTTCCATGGTGGCTTCTCTCCGACAGACTAGTGTGGCTGCACCAGCTAATGGTCGTCTATCTGAACTCCGATGCAATACAACAAGTGTAAATTAGCGTTCGCAAACTCAGGATTAAGGTCCAACACATAAATTGCGTCGCGAATGCAATTGTAAGTTTTCACATCGGTTTCTCTCCGAGAGGCTGGTGTGGTTGTTGACACAGCATTTAGCACCACCTGTTGGACGTCTAGCTGATCTTCGAAGCAATACAATGAGTGTAACTTAGCGTTCGCACCCTCAGGATGAAGATGCAACACAGAAACTCCGTCGCTATTCATTACGTAAGTTTTCATGGCTGCTTCTCTCCGAGAGGCAAGTGTGGCTGTTGTCAAAGCATGTAGCCCCACCTGATGGACGTCTGACTGAACTGAGATGTAATACAATGAGTGTACTTCACCTTCGCTTCCTCAGGATGAAAATGCTACACAGAAATCGCCTCGCGATTCAATAGGTTACTTTCCATAGCGGCTTCGCTCAGAGAGACTAGTGTGGCTGTTGTTACATCATGTAGCACCACCTAATGGTCGTCTAGCTGAAATAAGATGCAATACAGTGCTTGAAACTTAGCATTCACACCCTCAGGATGAAGATGCAACACAGAAATACCGTCGCGATTCAATATGTAAATTTCCATGGCGGCTTCTCTCCGACAGACTAGTGTGGCTGCTGTCACAGCATGTAGCACCACCTAATGGTCGTCTATCTGAACTCCGATGCTATACAACTAGTGTAACTTAGCGTTCGCAAACTCAGGATTAAGATCCAACACATTAATTGCGTCGCGAATGCATACGTTAGTTTTCATATCGGTATACTCCGAGAGGCTCATGTGGCTGTTGACACAGTATTTAGCACCACCTGATGGTCGTCTAGCTGATTTTCGAAGCAATACAATGAGTGTAACTTAGCGTTCGCCTTCTCAGGATGAGGTGCAACACTGAAACTCCTCCGCGATTCAATACGTATATTTTCCATGGCGGCTTCTCTCCGACAGACAGGTTTGTCTCCTGTCTCAGCATGTAGCAACACCTAATGGTCGTCTATCTGAACTCCGATGCTATACAACTAGTGTAACTTAGCGTTCGCAAACTCAGGATTAAGATCCAACACATAAATTGCGTCGCGAATGAATACGTAAGTTTTCATATCGGTTTCTCTCCGAGAGGCTAGTGTGGCTGTTGACATAGCATTTAGCACCACCTGATGGTCGTCTAGCTGATCTTCGAAGCTATAGAATGAGTGTAACTTAGCGTTCGCACCCTCAGGATGAAGATGCAAAACAGAAATTCCACCGCGATTCAATACGTAAGTTTCCATGGCGGCTTCTCTCCGACAGACTAGTGTGGCTGCTGTCACAGCATGTCTATGTAAACTCCGATGCAATACAACGAGTGTAACTTAGCGTATGCAAACTCAGGATAAAGATCCAACACATAAATTGCGTCGCGAATGCATACGTAAGTTTTCTTATCGGTTTTCTCCGAGAGGCTAGTGTGGCTGTTGACACAGTATTTAGCACCACCTGATGGTTGTATAGCTGATCTTCGAAGCAATACAATGAGTGGAACTTAGCGTTCGCACCCTCAGGATGAAGATGCAACACAGAAATTCCGCCGCGATTCAATACATAAGTTTCCATGGCGGCTTCTCTGCGACAGACTAGTGTGGCTGCTGTCACAGCATGTAGCACCACCTAATGGTCGCCTATTTGAACTCCTATGCAATACAACGAGTGTAACTTAGCGTTCGCAAACTCAGGATTAAGATCCAACACACAAATTGCGTCGCGAATGAATACGTTAGTTTTCATATCGGTTTCTCTTCGGGAGGCTAGTGTGGCTGATGACACAGCATTTAGCACCACCTGATGATCGTCTAGCTGATTTTCGAGCAATACAATGAGTGTAACATAGCGTTCGCACCCTCAGGATGAAGATGCAACACAGAAACTCTGCCGCGATTCAATACGTAAATTTCCATGGCGGCTTCTCTCAGACAGACTAGTGTGGCTGCTGTCACAGCATGTAGCACCACCTAATGGTCGACTATCTGTACTCCGATGCAATACAACGAGTGTAACTTAGCGTTCGCAAACTCAGGATTAAGATCCATCACATAAATTGTATCGCGAATGCATTTGTAAATTTTCATATCGGTTTCTCTTCGAGGGCCTAGTGTGGCTGTTGACACAGCATTTAGCACCACCTGATGGTCGTCTAGCTGATTTTCGAAGCAATACAATGAGTGTAACTTAGCGTTCGCACACTCAGGATGAAGATGCAACACAGAAATTCCGCCGCGATTCAATACGTAAGTTTCCATAGAGGCTTCGCTCGGAGAGACTAGTCTAGCTATTGTTACAGCATGTAGCACCACCTGATGTTCGTCTAGCTGATATAAGATGCAATACAGGCTTGAAACTTAGCCTACACACCCTCAGGATGAAGATGCAACACAGAAACTCCGCCGCGATCCAATACGTAAGTTTCCATGGCGGCTTCTCTTCGACAGACTAGTGTGGCTGCTGTCACAGCTTGTAGCACCACCTAAAAGTCGTCCATCTGAACTCCGATGCAATACAATGAGTGTAACTTAGCGTTCGCTAACTCAGGATTAAGATCCAACACATAAATTGAGTCGCGAATGCATACGTAAGTTTTCATATCGGTTTCTCTCCGAGAATCTAGTGTGGCTGTTGACACAGCATTTAGCTCCACCTGATGATCGTCTAGCTGATTTTGGAGCAATACAATGAGTGTAACTTAGCGTTCGCACCCTCAGGATGAAGATGCAACACAGAAATTCCGATGCGATTCTATACGTAAGTTTCCATGGCGGCTTCTCTCCGACAGACTAGTGTGGCTGCTGTCACAGCATGTAGCACCACCTAATGGTCGTCTATCTGAACTCCGATGCAATACAACGAGTGTAGCTTAGCGTTCTCAAACTCAGGATTGAGATCCAACACATAAATTGTTTCGCGAATGCATTTGTAAGTTTTCATATCGGTTTCTATCCGAGAGGCTAGTGTGGCTGTTGACTTAGCATTTTGCACCACCTGATGGATGTCTAGCTGATCTTCGAAGCAATACAATGAGTGCAACTGAGCGTTCACACCTTCAGGATGAAGATGCAACACAGAAATTCCGCCGCGATTCAATACGTAAGTTTCCATGGCGGCTTCTCTCCGACAGACTAGTGTGGCTGCTGTCACTGCATGTAGCACCACCTAATGGTCGCCTATCTGAACTCCGATGCAATACAACGAGTGTAACTTAGCGTTCGCAAACTCACGATTAAGATCCAACACATAAATTGCGTCACGAATGCATACGTTAGTTTTCATATCGGTTTCTCTTAGAGAGGCTAGTGTGGCTGTTGACACATCGTTTAGCACCACCTGATGATCGTCTAGCTGATTTTGGAGCAATACAATGAGTGTAACTTAGCGTTCGCACCCTCAGGATGAAGATGCAACACGGAAACTCTGCCGCGATTCAATACGTAAGTTTCCATAGCGGCTTCGCTCGGAGAGACTAGTCTGGCTATTGTTACAGCATGTAGCACCACCTGATTTTCGTCTAGCTGATATAAGATGCAATACAGGCTTGAGACTTAGCCTACACACCCTCAGGATGAAGATGCAACACAGAAACTCCGCCGCGATCCAATACGTAAGTTTCCATGGCGGCTTCTCTTCGACAGACTAGTGTGGCTGCTGTCACAGCATGTAGCACCACCTAAAAGTCGTCCATCTGAACTCCGATGCAATACAACGAGTGTAACTTAGCGTTCGCTAACTCAGGATTAAGATCCAACACATAAATTGAGTCGCGAATGCATACGTAAGTTTTCATGTCGGTTTCTCTCCGAGAGGCTAGTGTGGCAGTTGACACAGCATTTAGCACCACCTGATGCTCGTCTAGCTGATCTTCGAAGCAAAACAATGAGTATAACTTAGCGTTCGCACCCTCAGGATGAAAATGCAACACAGAAATTCCGCCGCGATCCAATACGTAAGTTTCCATGGTGGCTTCTCTCCGACAGACTAGTGTGGCTGCACCAGCTAATGGTCGTCTATCTGAACTCCGATGCAATACAACAAGTGTAAATTAGCGTTCGCAAACTCAGGATTAAGGTCCAACACATAAATTGCGTCGCGAATGCAATTGTAAGTTTTCACATCGGTTTCTCTCCGAGAGGCTGGTGTGGTTGTTGACACAGCATTTAGCACCACCTGTTGGACGTCTAGCTGATCTTCGAAGCAATACAATGAGTGTAACTTAGCGTTCGCACCCTCAGGATGAAGATGCAACACAGAAACTCCGTCGCTATTCATTACGTAAGTTTTCATGGCTGCTTCTCTCCGAGAGGCAAGTGTGGCTGTTGTCAAAGCATGTAGCCCCACCTGATGGACGTCTGACTGAACTGAGATGTAATACAATGAGTGTACTTCACCTTCGCTTCCTCAGGATGAAAATGCTACACAGAAATCGCCTCGCGATTCAATAGGTTACTTTCCATAGCGGCTTCGCTCAGAGAGACTAGTGTGGCTGTTGTTACATCATGTAGCACCACCTAATGGTCGTCTAGCTGAAATAAGATGCAATACAGTGCTTGAAACTTAGCATTCACACCCTCAGGATGAAGATGCAACACAGAAATACCGTCGCGATTCAATATGTAAATTTCCATGGCGGCTTCTCTCCGACAGACTAGTGTGGCTGCTGTCACAGCATGTAGCACCACCTAATGGTCGTCTATCTGAACTCCGATGCTATACAACTAGTGTAACTTAGCGTTCGCAAACTCAGGATTAAGATCCAACACATTAATTGCGTCGCGAATGCATACGTTAGTTTTCATATCGGTATACTCCGAGAGGCTCATGTGGCTGTTGACACAGTATTTAGCACCACCTGATGGTCGTCTAGCTGATCTTCGAAGCAATACAATGAGTGTAACCTAGCGTTCGCACCCTCAGGTTGAAGATGCAAAACAGAAATTCCGCCGTCATTCAATATTTAAGATTCCATGGCGGCTTCTCTCCAACAGACTAGTGTGGCTCTTGTCACAGCATATAGCACCACCTAATGGACGTCTATCTAAACTCCGATGCAATACAACGAGTGTAACTTAGCGGTCGGAAACTCAGGATTAAGATCCAACACATAAATTGCGTCGCGAATGCATTTGTATGTTTTCATATCGGTTTCTCTCCGAGAGGTTAGTGTTGCTGTTGACACTGCATTTAGCACCACCTGATGGACGTCTAGCTGATCTTCGAAGCAATACAATGAGTGTAACTTAGCGTTTACACCTTCAGGATGAAGATGCACCACTGAAATTTCGCCGCGATTCAATTCGTAAGTTTCCATGGCAGCTTCTCTCCGACAGACTAGTGTGGCTGCTGTCACAGCATGTAGCACCATCTAATGGTCGTGTATCTGACTCGGATACAATACAACGAGTGTAACATAGAGTTCGCAAACTCAGGTTTATGATCCAACACATAAATTGCGTCGCGAATGAATTTGTATGTTTTCATATCGGTTTCTCTCCGAGAGGTTAGTGTGGCTGCTGTCACAGCATGTAGCACCACCTAATGGTCGCCTATCTGAACTCCGATGCAATACAACGAGTGTAACTTAGCGTTCGCAAACTCAGGATTAAGATCCAACACATAAATTGCGTCGCGAATGTATACGGTAGTTTTCATATCGGTTTCTCTTAGAGAGGCTAGTGTGGCTGTTGACACATCGTTTAGCACCACCTGATGAACGTCTAGCTGATTTTGGAGCAATACAATGAGTGTAACTTAGCGTTCGCACCCTCAGGATGAAGATGCAACACGGAAACTCTGCCGCGATTCAATACGTAAGTTTCCATAGCGGCTTCGCTCGGAGAGACTAGTCTGGCTATTGTTACAGCATGTAGCACCACCTGATTTTCGTCTAGCTGATATAAGATGCAATACAGGCTTGAGACTTAGCCTACACACCCTCAGGATGAAGATGCAACACAGAAACTCCGCCGCGATCCAATACGTAAGTTTCCATGGCGGCTTCTCTTCGACAGACTAGTGTGGCTGCTGTCACAGCATGTAGCACCACCTAAAAGTCGTCCATCTGAACTCCGATGCAATACAACGAGTGTAACTTAGCGTTCGCTAACTCAGGATTAAGATCCAACACATAAATTGAGTCGCGAATGCATACGTAAGTTTTCATATCGGTTTCTCTCCGAGAGGCTAGTGTGGCAGTTGACACAGCATTTAGCACCACCTGATGCTCGTCTAGCTGATCTTCGAAGCAAAACAATGAGTATAACTTAGCGTTCGCACCCTCAGGATGAAAATGCAACACAGAAATTCCGCCGCGATCCAATACGTAAGTTTCCATGGTGGCTTCTCTCCGACAGACTAGTGTTTCTGCACCAGCTAATGGTCGTCTATCTGAACTCCGATGCAATACAACAAGTGTAAATTAGCGTTCGCAAACTCAGGATTAAGGTCCAACACATAAATTGCGTCGCGAATGCAATTGTAAGTTTTCACATCGGTTTCTCTCCGAGAGGCTGGTGTGGTTGTTGACACAGCATTTAGCACCACCTGATGGACGTCTAGCTGATCTTCGAAGCAATACAATGAGTGTAACTTAGCGTTTGCACCTTCAGGATGAAGATGCACCACAGAAATTTCGCCGCGATTCAATTCGTAAGTTTCCATGGCAGCTTCTCTCCGACAGACTAGTGTGGCTGCTGTCACAGCATGTAGCACCATCTAATGGTCGTGTATCTGACTCCGATACAATACAACGAGTGTAACATAGAGTTCGCAAACTCAGGTTTATGATCCAACACATAAATTGCGTCGCGAATGCATTTGTATGTTTTCATATCGGTTTCTCTCCGAGAGGTTAGTGTGGCTGCTGTCACAGCATGTAGCACCACCTAATGGTCGCCTATCTGAACTCCGATGCAATACAACGAGTGTAACTTAGCGTTCGCAAACTCAGGATTAAGATCCAACACATAAATTGCGTCGCGAATGCATACGTTAGTTTTCATATCGGTTTCTCTTAGAGAGGCTAGTGTGGCTGTTGACACATCGTTTAGCACCACCTGATGATCGTCTAGCTGATTTTGGAGCAATACAATGAGTGTAACTTAGCGTTCGCACCCTCAGGATGAAGATGCAACATGGAAACTCTGCCGCGATTCAATACGTAAGTTTCCATAGCGGCTTCGCTCGGAGAGACTAGTCTGGCTATTGTTACAGCATGTAGCACCACCTGATTTTCGTCTAGCTGATATAAGATGCAATACAGGCTTGAGACTTAGCCTACACACCCTCAGGATGAAGATGCAACACAGAAACTCCGCCGCGATCCAATACGTAAGTTTCCATGGCGGCTTCTCTTCGACAGACTAGTGTGGCTGCTGTCACAGCATGTAGCACCACCTAAAAGTCGTCCATCTGAACTCCGATGCAATACAACGAGAGTAACTTAGCGTTCGCTAACTCAGGATTAAGATCCAACACATAAATTGAGTCGCGAATGCATACGTATGTTTTCATATCGGTTTCTCTCCGAGAGGCTAGTGTGGCAGTTGACACAGCATTTAGCACCACCTGATGCTCGTCTAGCTGATCTTCGAAGCAAAACAATGAGTATAACTTAGCGTTCGCACCATCAGGATGAAAATGCAACACAGAAATTCCGCCGCTATCCAATACGTAAGTTTCCATGGTGGCTTCTCTCCGACAGACTAGTGTTTCTGCACCAGCTAATGGTCGTCTATCTGAACTCCGATGCTATACAACAAGTGTAAATTAGCGTTCGCAAACTCAGGATTAAGGTCCAACACATAAATTGCGTCGCGAATGCAATTGTAAGTTTTCACATCGGTTTCTCTCCGAGAGGATGGTGTGGTTGTTGACACAGCATTTAGCACCACCTGTTGGACGTCTAGCTGATCTTCGAAGCAATACAATGAGTGTAACTTAGCGTTCGCACCCTCAGGATGAAGATGCAACACAGAAACTCCGTCGCTATTCATTACTTAAGTTTTCATGGCTGCTTCTCTCCGAGAGGCAAGTGTGGCTGTTGTCAAAGCATGTAGCCCCACCTGATGGACGTCTGACTGAACTGAGATGTAATACAATGAGTGTACTTCACCTTCGCTTCCTCAGGATGAAAATGCTACACAGAAATCGCCTCGCGATTCAATAGGTTACTTTCCATAGCGGCTTCGCTCGGAGAGACTAGTGTAGCTGTTGTTACAGCATGTAGCACCACCTAATGGTCGTCTAGCTGAAATAAGATGCAATACAGTGCTTGAAACGTAGCCTTCACACCCTCAGGATGAAGATGCAACACAGAAATAGCGTCGCGATTCAATATGTAAATTTCCATGGCGGCTTCTCTCCAACAGACTAGTGTGGATGCTGTTACAGCATGTAGCACCACCTAGTGGTCGTCTATCTGACCTCCGATGCAATACAACGAGTGTAACTTAGCGTTCGCAAACTCAGGATTAAGATCCAACACATTAATTGCGTCGCGAATGCATACGTAAGTTTTCATATCGGTTTACTCCGAGAGGCTCTTGTGGCTGTTGACACAGTATTTAGCACCACCTGATGGCCGTCTAGCTGATCTTCGAAGCAATACAATGAGTGTAACCTAGCGTTCGCACCCTCAGGTTGAAGATGCAAAACAGAAATTCCGCCGTCATTCAATATTTAAGATTCCATGGCGGCTTCTCTCCAATAGACTAGTGTGGCTCTTGTCACAGCATATAGCACCACCTAATGGACGTCTATCTAAACTCCGATGCAATACAACGAGTGTAACTTAGCGTTCGGAAACTCAGGATTAAGATCCAACACTTAAATTGCGTCGCGAATGCATTTGTATGTTTTCATATCGGTTTCTCTCCGAGAGGTTAGTGTGGCTGTTGACACAGCATTTAGCACCACCTGATGGACGTCTAGCTGATCTTCGAAGCAATACAATGAGTGAAACTTAGCGTTCACAAACTCAGGTTTAAGATCCAACACATTAATTGCGTCGCGAATGCATACGTAAGTTTTCATATCGGTTTACTCCGAGAGGCTCTTGTGGCTGTTGACACAGTATTTAGCACCACCTGATGGTCGTCTAGCTGATCTTCGAAGCAATACAATGAGTGTAACCTAGCGTTCGCACCCTCAGGTTGAAGATGCAAAACAGAAATTCCGCCGTCATTCAATATTTAAGATTCCATGGCGGCTTCTCTCCAACAGACTAGTGTGGCTGTTGTCACAGCATATAGCACCACCTGATGGACGTCTATCTAAACTCCGATGCAATACAACGAGTGTAACTTAGCGTTCGGAAACTCAGGATTAAGATCCAACACATAAATTGCGTCGCGAATGCATTTGTATGTTTTCATATCGGTTTCTCTCCGAGAGGCTAGTGTGGCTGTTGGCACAGCATTTAGCACCACCTGATGGACGTCTAGCTGATCTTCGAAGCAATACAATGAGTGTAACTTAGCGTTTGCACCTTCAGGATGAAGATGCACCACAGAAATTTCGCCGCGATTCAATTCGTAAGTTTCCATGGCAGCTTCTCTCCGACAGACTAGTGTGGCTGCTGTCACAGCATGTAGCACCATCTAATGGTCGTCTATCTGACTCCGATACAATACAACGAGTGTAACATAGAGTTCGCAAACTCAGGTTTATGATCCAACACATAAATTGCGTCGCGAATGCATTTGTATGTTTTCATATCGGTTTCTCTCCGAGAGGTTAGTGTGGCTGTTGACACAGCATTTAGCACCACCTGATGGTCGCCTATCTGAACTCCGATGCAATACAACGAGTGTAACTTAGCGTTCGCAAACTCAGGATTAAGATCCAACACATAAATTGCGTCGCGAATGCATACGTTAGTTTTCATATCGGTTTCTCTTAGAGAGGCTAGTGTGGCTGTTGACACATCGTTTAGCACGACCTGATGATCGTCTAGCTGATTTTGGAGCAATACAATGAGTGTAACTTAGCGTTCGCACCCTCAGGATGAAGATGCAACACGGAAACTCTGCCGCGATTCAATACGTAAGTTTCCATAGCGGCTTCGCTCGGAGAGACTAGTCTGGCTATTGTTACAGCATGTAGCACCACCTGATTTTCGTCTAGCTGATATAAGATGCAATACAGGCTTGAGACTTAGCCTACACACCCTCAGGATGAAGATGCAACACAGAAACTCCGCCGCGATCCAATACGTAAGTTTCCATGGCGGCTTCTCTTCGACAGACTAGTGTGGCTGCTGTCACAGCATGTAGCACCACCTAAAAGTCGTCCATCTGAACTCCGATGCAATACAACGAGTGTAACTTAGAGTTCGCTAACTCAGGATTAAGATTCAACACATAAATTGAGTCGCGAATGCAATTGTAAGTTTTCACATCGGTTTCTCTCCGAGAGGCTGGTGTGGTTGTTGACACAGCATTTAGCACCACCTGTTGGACGTCTAGCTGATCTTCGAAGCAATACAATGAGTGTAACTTAGCGTTCGCACCCTCAGGATGAAGATGCAACACAGAAACTCCGTCGCTATTCATTACGTAAGTTTTCATGGCTGCTTCTCTCCGAGAGGCAAGTGTGGCTGTTGTCAAAGCATGTAGCCCCACCTGATGGACGTCTGACTGAACTGAGATGTAATACAATGAGTGTACTTCACCTTCGCTTCCTCAGGATGAAAATGCTACACAGAAATCGCCTCTCGATTCAATAGGTTACTTTCCATAGCGGCTTCGTTCGGAGAGACTAGTGTGGCTGTTGTTACAGCATGTAGCACCACCTAATGGTCGTCTAGCTGAAATAAGATGCAATACAGTGCTTGAAACGTAGCCTTCACACCCTCAGGATGAAGATGCAACACAGAAATAGCGTCGCGATTCAATATGTACGTTTCCATGGCGGCTTCTCTCCGACAGACTAGTGTGGATGCTGTCACAGCATGTATCACCACCTAATGGTCGTCTATCTGACTCCGATGCAATACAACGAGTGTAACTTAGAGTTCGCAAACTCAGGTTCAAGATCCAACACAGAAATTCCTCCGCGAATCAATACGTAAGTTTCCATGGCGGCTTTTCTCCGACAGATTAGTGTGGCTGATGTCACAGCATTGTAGCACCACCTAATGGTCGTCTATCTGAACTCCGATGCAATTCAACGAGTGTAACTTAGCGCTCGCAAACTCAGGATTAAGATCCAACACATAAATTGCGTCGCGAATGCATTTGTATGTTTTCATAGCGGTTTCTCTCCGAGAGGCTAGTGTGGCTGTTGGCACAGCATTTAGCACCACCTGATGGACGTCTAGCTGATCTTCGAAGCAATACAATGAGTGTAACTTAGCGTTTGCACCTTCAGGATGAAGATGCACCACAGAAATTTCGCCGCGATTCAATTCGTAAGTTTCCATGGCAGCTTCTCTCCGACAGACTAGTGTGGCTGCTGTCACAGCATGTAGCACCATCTAATGGTCGTCTATCTGACTCCGATACAATACAACGAGTGTAACTTAGAGTTCGCAAACTCAGGTTTATGATCCAACACATAAATTGCGTCGCGAATGCATTTGTATGTTTTCATATCGGTTTCTCTCCGAGAGGTTAGTGTGGCTGTTGACACAGCATTTAGCACCACCTGATGGTCGCCTATCTGAACTCCGATGCAATACAACGAGTGTAACTTAGCGTTCGCAAACTCAGGATTAAGATCCAACACATAAATTGCGTCGCGAATGCATACGTTAGTTTTCATATCGGTTTCTCTTAGAGAGGCTAGTGTGGCTGTTGACACATCGTTTAGCACCACCTGATGATCGTCTAGCTGATTTTGGAGCAATACAATGAGTGTAACTTAGCGTTCGCACCCTCAGGATGAAGATGCAACACGGAAACTCTGCCGCGATTCAATACGTAAGTTTCCATAGCGGCTTCGCTCGGAGAGACTAGTCTGGCTATTGTTACAGCATGTAGCACCAACTGATTTTCGTCTAGCTGATATAAGATGCAATACAGGCTTGAGACTTAGCCTACACACCCTCAGGATGAAGATGCAACACAGAAATTCCGTCGCGATTCAATACGTAAGTTTCCAAGGCGGCTTCTCTCCGACAGACTAGTGTGGATGCTGTCACAGCATGTATCACCACCTAATGGTCGTCTATCTGACTCCGATGCAATACAACGAGTGTAACTTAGAGTTCGCAAACTCAGGTTCAAGATCCAACACAGAAATTCCTCCGCGAATCAATACGTAAGTTTCCATGGCGGCTTTTCTCCGACAGATTAGTGTGGCTGATGTCACAGCATTGTAGCACCACCTGATGGTCGCCTATCTGAACTCCGATACAATACAACGAGTGTAACTTAGAGTTCGCAAACTCAGGTTTATGATCCAACACATAAATTGCGTCGCGAATGCATTTGTATGTTTTCATATCGGTTTCTCTCCGAGAGGCTAGTGTGGCTGTTGACACAGCATTTTGCACGACCTGATGATCGTCTAGCTGATTTTCGAAGCAATACAATGAGTGTAACTTAGCGTTCCCACCCTCAGGATGATAATGCAACACAGAAACTCTGCCGCGATTCAATACGTATGTTTCCATGGCGGCTTGTCTCAGGCAGACTAGTGTGGCTGCTGTTACAGCATGTAGCACCACCTAGTGGTCGTCTATCTGACCTCCGATGCAATACAACGAGTGTAACTTAGCGTTCGGAAACTCAGGATTAAGATCCAACACATAAATTGCGTCGCGAATGCATTTGTATGTTTTCATATCGGTTTCTCTCCACGAGGTTAGTGTGGCTGTTGACACAGCATTTAGCACCACCTGATGGACGTCTAGCTGATCTTTGAAGCAATACAATGAGTGTAACTTAGCGTTCTCAAACTCAGGATTAAGATCCAACACATTAATTGCGTTGCGAATGCATACGTAAGTTCTCATATCGGTTTACTCCGAGAGGCTCTTGTGGCTGTTGACACAGTATTTAGCACCACCAGATGGTCGTCTAGCTGATCTTCGAAGCAATACAATGAGTGTAACCTAGCGTTCGCACCCTCAGGTTGAAGATGCAAAACAGAAATTCCGCCGTCATTCAATATTTAAGATTCCATGGCGGCTTCTCTCCAATAGACTAGTGTGGCTGTTGTCACAGCATATGGCACCACCTGATGGACGTCTATCTAAACTCCGATGCAATACAACGAGTGTAACTTAGCGTTCGGAAACTCAGGATTAAGATCCAACACATAAATTGCGTCGCGAATGCATTTGTATGTTTTCATAGCGGTTTCTCTCCGAGAGGCTAGTGTGGCTGTTGGCACAGCATTTAGCACCACCTGATGGACGTCTAGCTGATCTTCGAAGCAATACAATGAGTGTAACTTAGCGTTTGCACCTTCAGGATGAAGATGCACCACAGAAATTTCGCCGCGATTCAATTCGTAAGTTTCCATGGCAGCTTCTCTCCGACAGACTAGTGTGGCTGCTGTCACAGCATGTAGCACCATCTAATGGTCGTCTATCTGACTCCGATACAATACAACGAGTGTAACTTAGAGTTCGCAAACTCAGGTTTATGATCCAACACATAAATTGCGTCGCGAATGCATTTGTATGTTTTCATATCGGTTTCTCTCCGAGAGGTTAGTGTGGCTGTTGACACAGCATTTAGCACCACCTGATGGTCGCCTATCTGAACTCCGATGCAATACAACGAGTGTAACTTAGCGTTCGCAAACTCAGGATTAAGATCCAACACATAAATTGCGTCGCGAATGCATACGTTAGTTTTCATATCGGTTTCTCTTAGAGAGGCTAGTGTGGCTGTTGACACATCGTTTAGCACCACCTGATGATCGTCTAGCTGATTTTGGAGCAATACAATGAGTGTAACTTAGCGTTCGCACCCTCAGGATGAAGATGCAACACGGAAACTCTGCCGCGATTCAATACGTAAGTTTCCATAGCGGCTTCGCTCGGAGAGACTAGTCTGGCTATTGTTACAGCATGTAGCACCAACTGATTTTCGTCTAGCTGATATAAGATGCAATACAGGCTTGAGACTTAGCCTACACACCCTCAGGATGAAGATGCAACACAGAAATTCCGTCGCGATTCAATACGTAAGTTTCCAAGGCGGCTTCTCTCCGACAGACTAGTGTGGATGCTGTCACAGCATGTATCACCACCTAATGGTCGTCTATCTGACTCCGATGCAATACAACGAGTGTAACTTAGAGTTCGCAAACTCAGGTTCAAGATCCAACACAGAAATTCCTCCGCGAATCAATACGTAAGTTTCCATGGCGGCTTTTCTCCGACAGATTAGTGTGGCTGATGTCACAGCATTGTAGCACCACCTGATGGTCGCCTATCTGAACTCCGATACAATACAACGAGTGTAACTTAGAGTTCGCAAACTCAGGTTTATGATCCAACACATAAATTGCGTCGCGAATGCATTTGTATGTTTTCATATCGGTTTCTCTCCGAGAGGCTAGTGTGGCTGTTGACACAGCATTTTGCACGACCTGATGATCGTCTAGCTGATTTTCGAAGCAATACAATGAGTGTAACTTAGCGTTCCCACCCTCAGGATGATAATGCAACACAGAAACTCTGCCGCGATTCAATACGTATGTTTCCATGGCGGCTTGTCTCAGGCAGACTAGTGTGGCTGCTGTTACAGCATGTAGCACCACCTAGTGGTCGTCTATCTGACCTCCGATGCAATACAACGAGTGTAACTTAGCGTTCGGAAACTCAGGATTAAGATCCAACACATAAATTGCGTCGCGAATGCATTTGTATGTTTTCATATCGGTTTCTCTCCACGAGGTTAGTGTGGCTGTTGACACAGCATTTAGCACCACCTGATGGACGTCTAGCTGATCTTTGAAGCAATACAATGAGTGTAACTTAGCGTTCTCAAACTCAGGATTAAGATCCAACACATTAATTGCGTTGCGAATGCATACGTAAGTTCTCATATCGGTTTACTCCGAGAGGCTCTTGTGGCTGTTGACACAGTATTTAGCACCACCAGATGGTCGTCTAGCTGATCTTCGAAGCAATACAATGAGTGTAACCTAGCGTTCGCACCCTCAGGTTGAAGATGCAAAACAGAAATTCCGCCGTCATTCAATATTTAAGATTCCATGGCGGCTTCTCTCCAATAGACTAGTGTGGCTGTTGTCACAGCATATGGCACCACCTGATGGACGTCTATCTAAACTCCGATGCAATACAACGAGTGTAACTTAGCGTTCGGAAACTCAGGATTAAGATCCAACACATAAATTGCGTCGCGAATGCATTTGTATGTTTTCATAGCGGTTTCTCTCCGAGAGGCTAGTGTGGCTGTTGGCACAGCATTTAGCACCACCTGATGGACGTCTAGCTGATCTTCGAAGCAATACAATGAGTGTAACTTAGCGTTTGCACCTTCAGGATGAAGATGCACCACAGAAATTTCGCCGCGATTCAATTCGTAAGATTCCATGGCAGCTTCTCTCCGACAGACTAGTGTGGCTGCGGTCACAGCATGTAGCACCATCTAATGGTCGTCTATCTGACTCCGATACAATACAACGAGTGTAACTTAGAGTTCGCAAACTCAGGTTTATGATCCAACACATAAATTGCGTCGCGAATGCATTTGTATGTTTTCATATCGGTTTCTCTCCGAGAGGTTAGTGTGGCTGTTGACACAGCATTTAGCACCACCTGATGGACGTCTAGCTGATCTTCGAAGCAATACAATGAGTGTAACTTAGCGTTCACAAACTCAGGATTAAGATCCAACACATTAATTGCGTCGCGAATGCATACGTAAGTTTTCATATCGGTTTACTCCGAGAGGCTCTTGTGGCTGTTGACACAGTATTTAGCACCACCTGATGGTCGTCTAGCTGATCTTCGAAGCAATACAATGAGTGTAACCTAGCGTTTGCACCCTCAGGTTGAAGATGCAAAACAGAAATTCCGCCGTCATTCAATATTTAAGATTCCATGGCGGCTTCTCTCCAACAGACTAGTGTCTCTGTTGTCACAGCATATAGCACCACCTGATGGACGTCTATCTAAACTCCGATGCAATACAACGAGTGTAACTTAGCGTTCGGAAACTCAGGATTAAGATCCAACACATAAATTGCGTCGCGAATGCATTTGTATGTTTTCATATCGGTTTCTCTCCGAGAGGCTAGTGTGGCTGTTAGCACAGCATTTAGCACCACCTGATGGACGTCTAGCTGATCTTCGAAGCAATGCAATGAGTGTAACTTAGCGTTTGCACCTTCAGGATGAAGATGCACCACAGAAATTTCGCCGCGATTCAATTCGTACGTTTCCATGGCAGCTGCTCTCCGACAGACTAGTGTGGCTGCTGTCACAGCATGTAGCACCATCTAATGGTCGTCTATCTGACTCCAATACAATACAACGAGTGTAACATAGAGTTCGCAAACTCAGGTTTATGATCCAACACAGAAATTCCGCCGCGAATCAATACGTAAGTTTCCAGGGAGGCTTCTCTCCGACAGATTAGTGTGGCTGCTGTCACAGCATGTAGCACCACCAAATGGTCGTCTATCTGAACTTCGATGCAATTCAACGAGTGTAACATAGCGTTCGCAAACTCAGGATTAAGATCCAACACGTAAATTGCGTCGCGAATGAATACTTAAGTTTTCATATCGGTTTCTCTCCGAGAGGATAGTGTGGCTGTTGGCACAGCATTTAGCACCACCTGATGGTCGTCTAGCTGATCTTCAAAGCAATACAATGAGTGTAACTTAGCGTTCGCACCCTCAGGATGAAGATACAACATAGAAATTCCCTCGCGATTTGATACGTAATTTTCCTTGGCGGCTTATCTCCGACAGACAAGTGTTGCTGCTGTCACAGCATGTAGCACCACATAATTGTCGTCTATCTGAACTCCGATGCAATACAACGAGTGTAACTTAGCGTTCGCAAACTCAGGATTAAGATCCAACACATAAATTGCATCGCGAATGCATACGTAAGTTTTCATAACGGTTTTCTCCGCGAGGCTAGTATGGCTGTTGACACAGTATTTAGCACCACCTGATGGTCGTCTAGCTGATCTACGAAGCAATACAATGAGTGTAACTTAGCAATTGCACTTTCAGGATGAAGATGAAACACAGAAATTCCACCGCGATTCAATACGTAAGTTTCCATGGCGGCTTCTCTCCGACAGACTAGTGTGGCTGCTGTCACAGCATGTAGCACCACCTAATGGTAGTCTATCTGAACTCCGATACAATACAACGAGTGAAACTTAGCGTTCGCAAACTCAGGATTAATATCCAACACAAAAATTGCGTCGCGAATGCATACGTAAGTTTTCATATCGGTTTCTCTCCGAGAGGCTAGTGTGGCTGTTGACACTGCATTTAGCACCACCTGATGTTCGTCTAGCTGATTTTCGAAGCCATACAACGAGTGTAACTTAGCGCTCGCAAACTCAGGATTAAGATCCAACACATAAATTGCGTTGCGAATGCATACGTTAGTTTTCGTATCGGTTTATCTCCTAGCGGCTAGTGTGGCTGTTGACACAGCATTTAGAACCACCTGATGGTCGTGTAGCAGATCTTCGAAGCAATACAATGAGTGTAACTTAGCGTTCGCACCCTCAGGATGAAGATGCCACACAGAAATTCCGTCGCGATTCAATACGTAAGTTTCCAAGGCCGATTCTCTCCGACAGACTAGTGTGGCTGCTGTCACAGCATGTAGCACCACCTAATAGTCGTCCATCTGAACTCCGATGCAATACAACGAGTGTAACTTAGCGTTCGAAAACTCCGGATTAAGATCCGAGACATAAATTGCGTCGCGAATGCATACGTAAGTTTTCATATCGGTTTCTCTCCGAGAGGCTAGTGTGGCTGTTGACACTGCATTTAGCACCACCTGATGTTCGTCTAGCTGATTTTCGAAGCCATACAACGAGTGTAACTTAGCGCTCGCAAACTCAGGATTAAGATCCAACACATAAATTGCGTTGCGAATGCATACGTTAGTTTTCGTATCGGTTTATCTCCTAGCGGCTAGTGTGGCTGTTGACACAGCATTTAGAACCACCTGATGGTCGTGTAGCAGATCTTCGAAGCAATACAATGAGTGTAACTTAGCGTTCGCACCCTCAGGGTGAAGATGCAACACAGAAATTCCGCCGTGGTTCAATACGTAATTTCCCATGGCAGCTTCCCTCCGACAGACTAGTTTGGCTGATGGCACAGTATGTAGCACCACCTAATGGTTGTCTATCTGAACTCCGATGCAATACAACGAGTGAAACATATCGTTCGCAATTTCAGGGTTTAGATCCAACACAGAAATTGCGTCGCGAATGCATACGTAAGTTCTCATATAGGTTTTCTCCGAGAGGCTAGTGTGGCTGTTGACACAGTATTTAGCACCACCTGATGGTCGTCTAGCTGATCTTCGAAGCAATACAATGAGTGTAACTTAGCGTTCGCACCCTCAGGATGAAGATGACACACAGAAATTCCGTCGCGATTCAATACGTAAGTTTCCAAGGCGGATTCTCTCCGACAGACTAGTGTGGCTGCTGTCACAGCATGTAGCACCACCTAATAGTCGTCCATCTGAACTCCGATGCAATACAACGAGTGAAACTTAGCGTTCGCAAACTCAGGATTAATATCCAACACAAAAATTGCGTCGCGAATGCATACGTAGGTTTTCATATCGGTTTCTCTCCGAGAGGCTAGTGTGGCTGTTGACACTGCATTTAGCACCACCTGATGTTCGTCTAGCTGATTTTCGAAGCCATACAACGAGTGTAACTTAGCGCTCGCAAACTCAGGATTAAGATCCAACACATAAATTGCGTTGCGAATGCATACGTTAGTTTTCGTATCGGTTTATCTCCTAGCGGCTAGTGTGGCTGTTGACACAGCATTTAGAACCACCTGATGGTCGTGTAGCAGATCTTCGAAGCAATACAATGAGTGTAACTTAGCGTTCGCACCCTCAGGATGAAGATGCCACACAGAAATTCCGTCGCGATTCAATACGTAAGTTTCCAAGGCCGATTCTCTCCGACAGACTAGAGTGGCTGCTGTCACAGCATGTAGCACCACCTAATAGTCGTCCATCTGAACTCCGATGCAATACAACGAGTGTAACTTAGCGTTCGAAAACTCCGGATTAAGATCCGAGACATAAATTGCGTCGCGAATGCATACGTAAGTTTTCATATCGGTTTCTCTCCGAGAGGCTAGTGTGGCTGTTGACACTGCATTTAGCACCACCTGATGTTCGTCTAGCTGATTTTCGAAGCCATACAACGAGTGTAACTTAGCGCTCGCAAACTCAGGATTAAGATCCAACACATAAATTGCGTTGCGAATGCATACGTTAGTTTTCGTATCGGTTTATCTCCTAGCGGCTAGTGTGGCTGTTGACACAGCATTTAGAACCACCTGATGGTCGTGTAGCAGATCTTCGAAGCAATACAATGAGTGTAACTTAGCGTTCGCACCCTCAGGATGAAGATGCCACACAGAAATTCCGTCGCGATTCAATACGTAAGTTTCCAAGGCCGATTCTCTCCGACAGACTAGTGTGGCTGCTGTCACAGCATGTAGCACCACCTAATAGTCGTCCATCTGAACTCCGATGCAATACAAAGAGTGTAACTTAGCGTTCGAAAACTCCGGATTAAGATCCGAGACATAAATTGCGTCGCGAATGCATACGTAAGTTTTCATATCGGTTTCTCTCCGAGAGGCTAGTGTGGCTGTTGACACTGCATTTAGCACCACCTGATGTTCGTCTAGCTGATTTTCGAAGCCATACAACGAGTGTAACTTAGCGCTCGCAAACTCAGGATTAAGATCCAACACATAAATTGCGTTGCGAATGCATACGTTAGTTTTCGTATCGGTTAATCTCCTAGCGGCTAGTGTGGCTGTTGACACAGCATTTAGAACCACCTGATGGTCGTGTAGCAGATCTTCGAAGCAATACAATGAGTGTAACTTAGCGTTCGCACCCTCAGGGTGAAGATGCAACACAGAAATTCCGCCGTGGTTCAATACGTAATTTCCCATGGCAGCTTCCCTCCGACAGACTAGTTTGGCTGATGGCACAGTATGTAGCACCACCTAATGGTTGTCTATCTGAACTCCGATGCAATACAACGAGTGAAACATATCGTTCGCAATTTCAGGGTTTAGATCCAACACAGAAATTGCGTCGCGAATGCATACGTAAGTTCTCATATAGGTTTTCTCCGAGAGGCTAGTGTGGCTGTTGACACAGTATTTAGCACCACCTGATGGTCGTCTAGCTGATCTTCGAAGCAATACAATGAGTGTAACTTAGCGTTCGCACCCTCAGGATGAAGATGACACACAGAAATTCCGTCGCGATTCAATACGTAAGTTTCCAAGGCGGATTCTCTCCGACAGACTAGTGTGGCTGCTGTCACAGCATGTAGCACCACCTAATAGTCGTCCATCTGAACTCCGATGCAATACAACGAGTGTAACTTAGCGTTCGAAAACTCCGCATTAAGATCCAAGACATAAATTGCGTCGCGAATGCATACGTAAGTTTTCATATCGGTTTCTCTCCGAGAGGCTAGTGTGGCTGTTGACACAGCATTTAGCACCACCTGATGGTCGTCTAGCTGATCTTCGAAGCAAAACCATGAGTGTATCTTATCGTTCGCACCCTCAGGATGAAGATGCAACACAGAAATTCATCCGCGATTCAATACGTAAGTTTCGATGGGGGCTTCTCTCCGACAGACTAGTGTGGCTATACCACTTAATGGTCGTCTATCTGAACTCCGATGCAACACAACGAGTGTAAATTAGCGTTCGCAAACTCAGGATTAAGATCCAACACATAAATTGCGTTGCGAATGCATTTGTAAGTTTTCATATAGGTTTCTAATACTTGGTTTAAGAATCATGAAAGGAGGTTGTATACGTGGAAGAACCCTGGAGATACTAAAAGGTATCAGATAGATTATATAATGGTAAGACAGAGATTTAGGAACCAGGTTTTAAGTTGTAAGACATTTCCAGGGGTAGATGTGGACTCTGACCACAATCTATTGGTTATGACCTGTAGATTAAAACTGAAGAAACTGCAAAAATGTGGGAAATTAAGGAGATGTGACCTGGATAACCTGAAAGAACCAGAGGTTGTACAGAGTCTCAGGGAGAGCATAAGGGAACAATTGACAGGAATAGGGGAAAGAAATACAGTAGAAGAAGAATGGGTAGCTCTGAGGGATGTAGTAGTGAAGGCAGCAGAGGATAAAGTAGGTACAAAGACGAGGGCTGCTAGAAATCCTTGGGTAACAGAAGAAATATTGAAATTAATTGATGAAAGGAGAAAATATAAAAATGCAGTAAATGAAGCAGGCAAAAAGGAATACAAACGTCTCAAAAATGAGATCGACAGGAAGTGCAAAATGGCTAAACAGGGATGGCTAGAGGAGAAATGTAAGGATGTAGAAGCTTATCTCACTAGGGGTAAGATAGATACTGCCTACAGGAAAATTAAAGAGACCTTTGGAGAGATGAGAACCACGTGTATGAATATCAAGAGCTCAGATGGCAGCCCAGTTCTAAGCAAAGAAGGGAAGGCAGAAAGGTGGAAGGAGTATATAGAAGGTTTATACAAGGGTGATGTACTTGAGGACAATATTATGGAAATGGAAGAGGATGTAGATGAAGACGAAATGGGAGATACGATACTGCGTGAAGAGTTTGACAGAGCACTGAAAGACCTGAGTCGAAACAAGGCCCCCGGAGCAGACAACATTCCATTAGAACTACTGACGGCCTTGGGACAACCAGTCCTGACAAAACTCTACCAGCTGGTGAGCAAGATGTATGAGACAGGCGAAATACCCTCAGACTTCAAGAAGAATATAATAATTCCAATCCCAAAGAAAGCAGGTGCTGACAGATGTGAAAATTACCGAACTATCAGTTTAATAAGCCACGGCTGCAAAATACTAACGCGAATTCTTTACAGACGAATGGAAAAACTGGTAGATGCAGACCTCGGGGAGGATCAGTTTGGATTCCGTCGAAATGTTGGAACACGTGAGGCAATACTGACCTTACGACTTATCTTAGAAGAAAGATTAAGAAAAGGCAAACCTACGTTTCTAGCATTTGTAGACTTAGAGATAGCTTTTGACAATGTTGACTGGAATACACTCTTTAAAATTCTAAAGGTGGCATGGGTAAAATACAGGGAGCGAAAGGCTATTTATAATTTGTACAGAAACCAGATGGCAGGGGCATGAAAGAGAAGCAGTGGTTGGGAAGGGAGTGAGACAGGGTTGTAGCCTCTCCCCGATGTTATTCAATCTGTATATTGAGCAAGCAGTAAAGGAAACAAAAGAAAAATTTGGAATAGGTATTAAAATTCATGGAGACGAAATAAAAACTTTGAGGTTCGCCGATGACATTGTAATTCTGTCAGAGACGGCAAAGGACTTGGACGAGCAGTTGAACGGAATGGACAGTGTCTTGAAAGGAGGATATAAGATGAACATTAACAAAAGCAAAACGAGGATAATGGAATGTAGTCAAATTAAATCGGGTGATGCTGAGGGAATTAGATTAGGAAATGAGACAATTAAAGTAGTAAAGGAGTTTTGCTATTTAGGAAGTAAAATAACTGATGATGGTCGAAGTAGAGAGGATATAAAATGTAGACTGGCAATGGCAAGGAAAGCGTTTCTGAAGAAGAGAAATTTGTTAACATCGAATATAGATTTATGTATCAGGAAGTCGTTTCTGAAAGTATTTGTTTGGAGTGTAGCCATGTATGGAAGTGAAACATGGACGATAACTAGTTGGGACAAGAAGAGAATAGAAGCTTCCGAAATGTGGTGCTACAGAAGAATACTGAAGATAAGGTGGATAGAGCACGTAACTAATGAGGAGGTATTGAATAGGATTGGGGAGAAGAGAAGTTTGTGGCCCAACTTGACTAAAAGAAGGGATCTGTTGGTAGGACATGTTTTGAGGCAGCAAGGGATCACAAATTTAGCATTGGAGGGCAGCATGGAGGGTAAAAATCGTAGAGGGAGACCGAGAGATGAGTACACTAAGCGGATTCAGAAGGATGTAGGTTGCAGTAGGTACTGGGAGATGAAGCAGCTTGCACAGGATAGAGTAGCATGGAGAGCTGCATCAAACCAGTCTCAGGACTGAAGACAACAACAACAACATATAGGTTTCTCTCCGAGAGGCTAGTGTGGCTGTTGACACAGCATTTAGCATCACCTGATGGTCGTCTAGCTGATCTTCGAAGAAATACAATGAGTGTAACTTAGCGTTCGCACACTCAGTATGAAGATGCCACACAGAAATTCCGTCGCGATTCAATACGTAAGTTTCCATGGCGGCTTCTCTCCTACAGACTAGTGTGGCTGCTGTCACAGCATTTAACACCACCTAATAGTCGTCCATCTGAACTCCGATGCAATACAACGAGTGTAACTTAGCGTTCGAAAACTCCGCATTAAGATCCAAGACATAAATTGCGTCGCGAATGCATACGGAAGTTTTCATATCGGTTTCTCTCCGAGAGGCTAGTGTGGCTGTTGACACAGCATTTAGCACCACCTGATGGTCGTCTAGCTGATCTTCGAAGCAAAACCATGAGTGTATCTTATCGTTCGCACCCTCAGGATGAAGATGCAACACAGAAATTCCGCCGCGATTCAATACGTAAGTTTCGATGGGGGCTTCTCTCCGACAGACTAGTGTGGCTATACCACTTAATGGTCGTCTATCTGAACTCCGATGCAACACAACGAGTGTAAATTAGCGTTCGCAAACTCAGGATTAAGATCCAACACATAAATTGCGTTGCGAATGCCTTTGTAAGTTTTCATATAGGTTTCTAATACTTGGTTTAAGAATCATGAAAGGAGGTTGTATACGTGGAAGAACCCTGGAGATACTAAAAGGTATCAGATAGATTATATAATGGTAAGACAGAGATTTAGGAACCAGGTTTTAAGTTGTAAGACATTTCCAGGGGTAGATGTGGACTCTGACCACAATCTATTGGTTATGACCTGTAGATTAAAACTGAAGAAACTGCAAAAATGTGGGAAATTAAGGAGATGTGACCTGGATAACCTGAAAGAACCAGAGGTTGTACAGAGTTTCAGGGAGAGCATAAGGGAACAATAGACAGGAATAGGGGAAAGAAATACAGTAGAAGAAGAATGGGTAGCTCTGAGGGATGTAGTAGTGAAGGCAGCAGAGGATAAAGTAGGTACAAAGACGAGGGCTGCTAGAAATCCTTGGGTAACAGAAGAAATATTGAAATTAATTGATGAAAGGAGAAAATATAAAAATGCAGTAAATGAAGCAGGCAAAAAGGAATACAAACGTCTCAAAAATGAGATCGACAGGAAGTGCAAAATGGCTAAACAGGGATGGCTAGAGGAGAAATGTAAAGATGTAGAAGCTTATCTCACTAGGGGTAAGATAGATACTGCCTACAGGAAAATTAAAGAGACCTTTGGAGAGATGAGAACCACGTGTATGAATATCAAGAGCTCAGATGGCAGCCCAGTTCTAAGCAAAGAAGGGAAGGCAGAAAGGTGGAAGGAGTATATAGAAGGTTTATACAAGGGTGATGTACTTGAGGACAATATTATGGAAATGGAAGAGGATGTAGATGAAGACGAAATGGGAGATACGATACTGCGTGAAGAGTTTGACAGAGCACTGAAAGACCTGAGTCGAAACAAGGCCCCCGGAGCAGACAACATTCCATTAGAACTACTGACGGCCTTGGGACAACCAGTCCTGACAAAACTCTACCAGCTGGTGAGCAAGATGTATGAGACAGGCGAAATACCCTCAGACTTCAAGAAGAATATAATAATTCCAATCCCAAAGAAAGCAGGTGCTGACAGATGTGAAAATTACCGAACTATCAGTTTAATAAGCCACGGCTGCAAAATACTAACGCGAATTCTTTACAGACGAATGGAAAAACTGGTAGATGCAGACCTCGGGGAGGATCAGTTTGGATTCCGTCGAAATGTTGGAACACGTGAGGCAATACTGACCTTACGACTTATCTTAGAAGAAAGATTAAGAAAAGGCAAACCTACGTTTCTAGCATTTGTAGACTTAGAGATAGCTTTTGACAATGTTGACTGGAATACACTCTTTAAAATTCTAAAGGTGGCATGGGTAAAATACAGGGAGCGAAAGGCTATTTATAATTTGTACAGAAACCAGATGGCAGGGGCATGAAAGAGAAGCAGTGGTTGGGAAGGGAGTGAGACAGGGTTGTAGCCTCTCCCCGATGTTATTCAATCTGTATATTGAGCAAGCAGTAAAGGAAACAAAAGAAAAATTTGGAATAGGTATTAAAATTCATGGAGACGAAATAAAAACTTTGAGGTTCGCCGATGACATTGTAATTCTGTCAGAGACGGCAAAGGACTTGGAAGAGCAGTTGAACGGAATGGACAGTGTCTTGAAAGGAGGATATAAGATGAACATTAACAAAAGCAAAACGAGGATAATGGAATGTAGTCAAATTAAATCGGGTGATGCTGAGGGAATTAGATTAGGAAATGAGACAATTAAAGTAGTAAAGGAGTTTTGCTATTTTGGAAGTAAAATAACTGATGATGGTCGAAGTAGAGAGGATATAAAATGTAGACTGGCATTGGCAAGGAAAGCGTTTCTGAAGAAGAGAAATTTGTTAACATCGAATATAGATTTATGTATCAGGAAGTCGTTTCTGAAAGTATTTGTTTGGAGTGTAGCCATGTATGGAAGTGAAACATGGACGATAACTAGTTGGGACAAGAAGAGAATAGAAGCTTCCGAAATGTGGTGCTACAGAAGAATACTGAAGATAAGGTGGATAGAGCACGTAACTAATGAGGAGGTATTGAATAGGATTGGGGAGAAGAGAAGTTTGTGGCACAACTTGACTAAAAGAAGGGATCTGTTGGTAGGACATGTTTTGAGGCATCAAGGGATCACAAATTTAGCATTGGAGGGCAGCATGGAGGGTAAAAATCGTAGAGGGAGACCGAGAGATGAGTACACTAAGCAGATTCAGAAGGATGTAGGTTGCAGTAGGTACTGGGAGATGAAGCAGCTTGCACAGGATAGAGTAGCATGGAGAGCTGCATCAAACCAGTCTCAGGACTGAAGACAACAACAACAACATATAGGTTTCTCTCCGAGAGGCTAGTGTGGCTGTTGACACAGCATTTAGCATCACCTGATGGTCGTCTAGCTGATCTTCGAAGAAATACAATGAGTGTAACTTAGCGTTCGCACACTCAGTATGAAGATGCCACACAGAAATTCCGTCGCGATTCAATACGTAAGTTACCATGGTAGCTTCTCTCCTACAGACTAGTGTGGCTGCTGTCACAGCATTTAACACCACCTAATAGTCGTCCATCTGAACTCCGATGCAATACAACGATTGTAACTGAGCGTTCGAAAACTCAGGATTAAGATCCAAGTCATAAATAGCGTTGCGAATGCATACGTAAGTTTTCATATCGGTTTCTCTCCGAGAGGCTAGTGTGGCTGTTGACACAGCATTTAGCACCACCTGATGGTCGTCTAGCTGATCTTCGAAGCAAAACAATGAGTGTATCTTATCGTTCGCACCCTCAGAATGAAGATGCAACACAGAAATTCCGCCGCGATTCAATACGTAAGATTGAATGGGGGCTTCTCTCCGACAGACTAGTGTGGCTATACCACTTAATGGTCGTCTATCTGAACTCCGATGCAATACAACGAGTGTAAATTAGCGTTCGCAAACTCAGGATTAAGATCCAACACATAAATTGCGTCGCGGTTGCATATGTAAGTTTACAAATCGGTTTTCCTCCGAGAGGCTGGTGTGGCTGTTGACACAGCATTTAGCATCACCTGATGGACGTCTAGCTGATCATCGAAGCAATACAATGAGTGTAACTTAGCGTTCGCACCCTCAGGATGAAGATGCAACACAGAAATTCCGCCGCGATTCAATGCGTAAGTTTACATGGCGTCATCTCTCCGAGAGACTAGTGTGGCTGCTGTCACAGCATGTAGCAACTCCTAATGGTCGTCTATCTGAACTCCGTTGCAATACAACGAGTGTAGCTTAGCGTTCGCAAACTCAGGATTAAGATCCAACACATAAATTTCGTTGCGAATGCATTTGTAAGTTTTCATACAGGTTTCTCTCCGAGAGGCTAGTGTGGCTGTTCACACATCGTTTAGCACCACCTGATGGTCGTCTAGCTGATCTTCGAAGCAATACAATGAGTGTAACTTATCGTTCGCACCCTCAGGATGAAGATGCAAAACAGAAATTCCGCCGCGATTCAATACGTATGTTTCCATGGCGGCTTCTCTCCGACAGACTAGTGTGGCTTCTGTCAGAGCATGTAGCACCACCTACTGGTCGTCTATCTAAACTCCGATGCAATACAACAAGTGTAACTTAGCGTTCGCAAACTCAGGATTAAGATCCAACACATAAATTGCGTCACGAATGCATACGTAAGTTTTCATATCGGTTTCTCTCCGAGAGGCTATTGTGGCTGTAGACACAGCATTTAGAACCACCTGATGGTCGTCTATCTGTCTCCGATGCAATACAACGAGTGTAACTTAGAGTTCGCAAACTCAGGTTTAAGATCGAACACATAAATTGCGTCGCGAATACATACGTAAGTTTTCATATCGGTTTTCTCCGAGAGGCTAGTGTGGCTGTTGACACAGTATTTAGCACCACCTGATGGTCGTGTAGCTGATCTTGGAAGCAATACAATGAGTGTAACTTAGCGTTCGCACCCTCTGGATGAAGATGCAACACTGCAATTCCACCGCGATTGAATACGTATGTTTCCATGGCAGCTTCTCTCCGACAGACTAGTTTGGTTGCTGTTACAGCATGTAGCACCACCTAATGGTCGTCTATCTGATCTCCGATGCAATAAAACGAGTGTAACTTAGCGTTCGCAAACTCAGGATTAAGATCCAACACATAAATTGCGTCGCGAATGCATTCGTAAGTTTTCATATGGGTTTCTCTCTGAAAGGCTAGTGTGGCTGTTGACACAGCATTTAGCACCACCTGATGGTCGTCTAGTTGATCTTGGAAGCAATACAATGAGTGTAACTTAGCGTTCGCACCCTCAGGATGAAGATGCAACACAGAAACTCTGCCGAGATTCAATACATAAGTTTCCATGGCGGCTTCTCTCCGACAGACTAGTGTGGCTGCTGTCACAGCATGTAGCACTACCTAATGGTCGTCTATCGGAACTCCGATGCTATACAACTAGTGTAACTTAGCGTTCGCAAACTCAGGATTAAGATCCAACACATAAATTGC